>NC_053425.1:71389281-71517148 GCF_007990345.1 Gossypium hirsutum
AAGTTGCTCATATAGATTTTTATGGCCTTATTTTTGAAAATCTTCCATCTTTTGATTTGGTTAATTACTGTTCACATACTAATGTTAATGATGTTGTTTCAAAAGATGTCATGAAGATTCTGTCTTATGACATGTTTTATAACGACAATTTTGTTGATTCTGTTGGATTGGTTCATCCTGTGCAAATTGTGAATGTGTGTGATAGCAATTTTTCACGTTTTAATTTGTTTGATTATAAAAATTCTTTGAATTCATCTTTCTGTTTAAACGTGCCTATTCAAAATGATTTGTGATGGATTTGAATTTCTGAAAGGTTGCATGAACACAACTTCTTTGCTCGATATATGCGTTAAAAGATTTTTGCATGAAGTAATTGATCTGTTTGACTTTGTTCTTCAAGATAAATCTCTGAAATTTTGTGCAAGATTTCCATGCTTTGATCTATCTGTTCGAGTAGAAATTACGATGCAAAATTGTTCGAGTATTTGCATGTTTAAGTTTCCTTTGATTTACTTGCATGATAACATGTTGCGTCGTTTCTTTGGTGATAAAATGAATATGCTTGGTTGTGCCAATTTTTCAAGTCTAATTGAACGAGTGAAATTTGAATCATGCGATGAGTTGATTATATTTTCCTTATTTAACATGTTGCCTGCTAAATCAAATGATCAAGTTCGTGTGTTCAAGCCTGGTATTTGCTACATGAATTCATTTTATGGAAACATTAAGCACTTTGCATCATTTGCAATCAAAATATGTTTGCTTGATGTTCAAACTTTTGATAAGAAGGTGAAATTCAATGATTTGGGTTTCAATTTTGATTCATTTATTAATCACCTTGTTTGGCCACATCTGAAATTTTCGTTTCATTTCGAGAAGGTAAGGCCAAGCTATGTTTCTGGAATTGAATCAAATTTCCATGGTAACTTTCCTTTTCCATTTAAGTCCATAGTTTTCGATAATACTAACCATTCTCATTTTGTGAATTCCACCCCTCGAGGAGCAAGACATGTCATGGTGCGTCACCACCTATTCAAATTTATCAGAGTAATAGGTTTGTCTTACGTTATCTATCCAAAGAGAGAAGATTCATTTTGACCGAGAAAGGTAAACCCAATCCTCAATTGTCTTCTCTTCATATTCGTCAAGGTAAGTCATCTGAAAATTTTCAAATATCTTTGCTCAATTCGATTGAAGTTGAAAATTCCATTGATTTGTTGTTTGGAAATTATTTATACTGTGATGTGATGGATTTTTCCTTTTGGCATTGTAATGATGTGATTATTATGTTGGAATTTGGAGACAACCCTTATGTTGTTCAAAAACGAAAGAAAGAGTTAGCATACCTTTGGCCATGGCATACCTGATGTGATCCGGCTCGGTTGATGGAGTCGGGTTCACTTAAGATGCCCGATCGTCGACGAGAAGTTTGTTCGAATTTGTAGATAGATGGAGTTAGATGATTTTTTTATAGCGGAAGTTAAGAAAATGGGTTCAAAAGATGGTTTGGATAGATGTTTGATAGGCTCGGTGAAATAAAGAAATATTGTTTATAATTTAATAGTGAAAATGGAATGGAAAAATAGAACTCAAGCGAAGAACGATTCAATACTATATGAAGTATTGCCCCGGGACTTATATTGCTCAAGGTGGATTAAATGGATTGTCGAAGATGGACCTTGACCCGTTACCTATAGAGAGGTAGGAACCAAAGGTATAAAAAGGTGGATGAACGCCACACCAGGATGGTGATAAGTTCAAGAAGTCGGGTTGACGCCACTAGCGAGCTAGATAAGTCAGAACGAGACTCGTACGAAATAGGATAGGAGGAAACCTCACAATCAAGTTTTCAATAATCAAATTCTGTAACCTTTTACAATAAACAAGTAAGCTATTTATAAGCCTAAAATGCCTATTGATATTCGGCATCTATGTTGTTCACACTAACTTAAATTCTGTTCACACAGGTATTTAACATGTTCACA
Organism: Gossypium hirsutum; assembly: GCF_007990345.1. Taxonomy (NCBI): domain Eukaryota; kingdom Viridiplantae; phylum Streptophyta; class Magnoliopsida; order Malvales; family Malvaceae; genus Gossypium; species Gossypium hirsutum. The sequence continues at coordinate 71,391,267 of NC_053425.1, forward strand.
CAAATAGCATTAAAATTCAGTTCATGCTTGAAGATGGTACATGAATTGGCCGAACCATCATGATGCTTCACTTGATGCATTCATGCATCCTTAGCCTTGAAGAATCTCCATAATTCCATGAATGTGCAGCTCTTTAATGATCCTACATCTCCTTTGGCTGAATGAGGCATTAATGTGCCTAAAATACTTGAATGGTCATCTTGAAAATGCATGAATCATGCATGAAACGTCCCATGTATTTTCCCCCATAAATATGATCCATGAATCTTCAAATACATGAACTTTCAGCAACTCCCTCTTGCATGAACGTCCCAAATGCATGTGCTCCTTTAAATGCCATCCATTGAACCTCAATTGTGCATGCACACTCCCATACATTGCACCAATCCGTTCATGAACCTGCAGCAAATTAAATCAGCAAGTTAAATGCATTTCAAACACATTAAATTAGCAGCATATGAACTCAATAATTTGCACATTAAATTTGGCCATACATATTAACAATTTCATACATATTTAAAACATCATAATTAATTAAGTATTTAATTTAGATATAATTAAAACACTTAATTAATTATTTGTCTAGATTTAACAAATTAATTAACTTAAAATAAACAACTAATTCAACTAAAGACAAATTAAATGATTTATTTCAGGAAAATAAATGCAAGCTAAAGAAAGCTAAAAATAAGCTCATTGGGTTAAGATTGAGATGAATTGAGCTTGAATGAGTTGACTTGAGCTCGAGTGAGCTGGAAACAAGCTAAACAGAGCTCAATGAGAAGGAATTGAACTAATTCAGCTTGCATGGATTTGCAAACAATGCTTAGGGAGCTGGTCCAAAAGTGTGCCCAAGGCGTGGCCGTATCAATACCTTGCATGAGCAAGACAAAGGACCAAATGAGTTGCTATATTCGATTAAAGAAATTAAAAGGTTTTGGATGAGGAATAATGTGTTTAAGTGCCTGCCATCATTTTCAACAAATTATCCCTTGATCCAACTTAGTTTTCATGTTTGCAACGATGGTCTAACGAAACTCTTCGATAAATTTACGTATGCTTGCTTTGACCAATTGATACGACCACGCCTCGGGCACATTTTTCGATCAGCTCCATAAGTATTTCTTGCACACCCATGCGAGCTAAATTAGCTCAATTGCATCTCGCTGAGCTTCGTTTAGCTTGTTTCCAGCTCAATGGGATCATTTTGCTCAATTTGAGTTTATTTTAATTCTTAAATTTTCATTTGCTAAAATAAATTGAATAAGTTAGTTTATTTATTTATTCCAGCACAACTAAGTGTTAGTATTAAATTTATTAAAATTGGACATTTTAATTAGGTGTTTTAAATATGTTTTATTTTTATGTTTTTTTAATGTGTCCTATTTTCATACATAGCATAAATATGTCTAGGCTATTACATCTATTTATTATGACGAATTTAATGATGCCACTGCATGTTATAAATATGTCTGGACGAAATTAATGCTGCTGCTACATGTTTGGACGAATTTAATGTATGTTTTTAAGGTGTCCAGCTGAATTTAATTGTCATTACATCATTTAATTTGTTTTGCTACAACCGAATTTAATGATGTCTTAAATGGTGTCCAGTTGAAGTTAATTGTGGCTGCCGAATTAAATATGTCTAGTTAACCATTTAATGTTGTCTTAACATGAATTAATGGTTGTTGCATGCAGGTACATGGACAGCATTAAAAGAAGTGGTTGTTGCCAAAATTAAAATTGCTGGAATTAATGTGCAGCAAAAGCAATTATGGACGGCCATTCAATGGATGCTAGAAGCATTTAAGGAGCTGCTTGTGCTTTTTCATGTGGCCATTTAATGGACGAAATTAAAGAACCTGCTTGCTGATTTATTGTGCAGCAAAGCCATGAATTAAATGTGATGTTCCACATGCAAGGAACGTCCACTTAATGAGCTGCTGATTTATTTTTTTCGTGCACAGCAAGGGATCCATGAAGAGTTGCTGATTCCTCTTTTCCATGAGCCATTTTCGTTCTTCTCAAATGCCATAAATGTGCCGTCCATGTGAGGGAATGTGCCTCTTCGTGGAGATTAAAAAGCTATGACTCCTCACATTTATTTGGCAGCCCATTTCTCTTCCCCAAGTTGGCCTTTGAGCTCCCCAAGCATCCATAAGAGCTTTCACACAAGTTGGACGAATTTAGGCCAATCTAAACAATTCTATTCAGCCATTTCAGCTCAACCATCACCTCATTAATTCAAGGCTATTAGAAGACATCAAATGGCTGTCCATTGACGTCTCCAAAGCTGGGAATCTTCAAGAAAGCTTCAAGGGACGTTCTAGGAAGCTACATGAAATTTTCAATTCATTTGCTTTGAAAATAAGCTAACTTTTTAGCTGCTCAAGTGTCCATTCGGCTAGCCTAGGAATTTAGCTATAAATAGTTTGCTTTGTAATTGTTTTGGGGTTAGACAATATACTTTTAAACTTTATATGAAATCTGATTACTTTGTGAGTTTGTTTTCAACTCTCATTGTTCTCCAAAGACTCGTCTGACTTATCAAGTAACCCTTGTGGCGTCAACCTGTCTTTCTATCCGAACTTATCACTTTAATCCTGAAAGTGTGGCGTTCGATTCGTACGGAGGTTCCTATCAATTTTGATAGCGGGTCGAAGTTTCTATCCACTTAACAAACCTTCCATTGACACCTTACCAACCTAAGCATTCTCATAAGTTACGGGTTAACACACTACTATTGTGTTAGTTCAGCTTTTGAATCCTTAGCCAAATTACATCCATTGTCTTCTAATTCATTTCCTAAACCAACAAAACTCTTTTGAGCCTAAATAATTCCTTTTCTTCTAGCCTATTTTGTAAAGCTTTCAAATTACTCCAATTCACGATCGGGCACATCTACGACTCGACTCTCCTTCCCGAGCTGGGGCAGATCATTTGGTATCAGAGCTACTAAAACGAGAGTACCGATGTTCGTATCAAGCTCGGAATAGGTTCGTAACGTAAAAAAAGTCAAAAAAAATCAAAAAAAAATTGAGTTGGAATTTAATTTTTTTTCTCTTCCTTGTATTTTGTTTACTATTGTATTGGATTTAAAAAAAAGAGAAGAAATTCAGAAAAAAAATTTCAAAAAAAAAGGAAAAAAAAGAAGTGACAAAAAATCGAGTTAAAAAAAAGAAGAAAGAAAAAAAAGTGAAAAGTCTTGCGAGTTTTTATCATTATCACTTATTACTCCGATCATCAAGTTCCTTTCCTACCATTATTTACCCATCCCAACGCCATACTTTAAACCAATTTTCTTCTTTATTCAGCCTACCCTACACCCGACATTATCCCTTGTAACCAATTTGAAACCGACCCTCAAGCAGCAAATTAAGTCTACCGAGACAAATCACGAAATTGTGAGAAGAGGTTGAGTGGAAAAAGGCACGAGTGAAATTACATCAAAGAAAAAGCCAAAATTTGAATGTAAACACGAGTGCGAGTGAAAATCATTATTTCCTTTTCGAGCGAATTTGTGAGGTTGGTGGTAAGGTATTTATTTTCTTTATTATTTTTTTTCTAACATCTTCTTGTCATTACTTAATCATGTCTCGAGAAACATTTCCCGAATCAGAATTCCAATATTTGATGCAAGAAATGCGTAGAATGGTAAAATTAAAATTTGATAAATTGCATTATCGTTTGGACCGAGTGGAGGAAAAGGCCCGACGGAAACAAAATCTACCAAGTCGAGAAACGGAGTTAAGATCATCCCGACGACACTACTCGACAAGAGACTCTTATCAAGACTTCTATTCAACAAGGCGTTCGAGACCAAGAGAAGCAAACTCCGAGTTTGAGTCTTTCCGAGATGATAAACGAAAAGGTAAATGTGTCTCTACAAGTGCCTCAATTTATTCATCTACAAAGGATTATTTACGAAGAGGTGCACGTGTTTCAAGAGGGTCAAAGTACTCGGCTACGAAAGATTTATTACAAAGAGATGATTGTCATTTGTATGAAGAATCCTTTTCTTATTCTCAACAAAAGGTTTCTCATTTTGATGATTTCTACTTTTGTAATAGAATTGAAATAGCATGTGAAAAAGAAAAGAGCGCGAGCGAGAAAATGAAAATGAAAAAGAAATGAAAGAAAAAGAAGATGAGTGTGAGATAGAAAAGAAAATTGAAAATGAGATTGAGAATAAAAACGAGTGCGAAAAAGAAAAGGAAACCGAAAAAGAGAGTGAGATTGAAGGAAGAAACGAGAGTACAAAAGAAATGAGTGATATGGTAAAAGAAAGAGGATTTGAAAATGAGTTGGAAAAAGAAATAAACGAAAAGGATGAAAGTGAAAAAGAAAGGAGTGTTGTTACTAACCATCCTATGAATTTTCCTTGTTTTGTTTCTACTTTTCAGGTTTCTCGAAATCCCATCGATCAATTTCAACTTCAATACTTTTCTAAGGAGAAACGATTTCGATTAGTCGAGAAAGGTAAGATCGTAGATGACCCTAGTCCACAAGTGCTTAAAGGTAAGCCATGTAAGGGATCTACTGTATTTGAGTCTTCTCAATCTTACTTGATTCTTGATGACGAGATTAGCAAAGACTTAGTTTGTGAGAAAGTTTTTCATCTTGATCTGATTGGAAATCATAATTTGATTGTTGATAAATGTGTTTTACATAGTAATGTGAAATATCTTTCTGCTCATGAGCCTATCATTGTCAAGATTGATCAAGAAGTAAGTCCAGGTAAGCCCAAACAAAATTTGGGATTGTGTGATGAAAAGTTGACATCTAATCTGTGTGCTTGTGATGATCATGTGAATTATCTAAATTGTGGTGTGAACTTTTCTTGTTTACGTGTGCGAATGAAATATGAAGGGTTTGATTGCTCGAATGTATGTATGCCTAACTCCTATTTGCTTGACATGTGTGAAGTCTTGGTGAAGAAGAAATTTTAGTTGCGTTGCGAAACGACCAATGAAAATCGCGTTTTTAAACCCGGGATATACATTCCTAAGTTAACGTCAAGCCAAGCAAGAGGAAGCTTCGTTTTTGACCCCGGAGATTATTATTCTTTGTTCTTGTTAAAAGGGTTTGGATTTTGCAATTTTGACTTTCGAGATTATGTCTTTCGACTGTTTTATGGTTCGGATTTGTTTCTATCCATGAACTTTTGATTCATTTTGGAAAGGTAAGACCGAATTTCATTTTTGATCCTGGCATTGGGTTAAGCATCCCAATTTTGAATAAGCATCTAAAAATATCATTTGTGTTTATAATTTTTAGTGTCTCTAATTCCTTTCATTCTTGTGTAGGTGACACTCTAAATTGTTTCCCTCTTAAAGAGGGAGGGCGTGGAAATAATTCAATTTCTTATCGAACCATTTGTGATTTTCAAAGTTTAGGAAATGATTCTATTCGGATCATGAACAAAAGGGTTCGAGATCTTGAAAAAAAATTTCTCGAGCAAATGGCCCGATTTGAGGACAAATCGCCTTAAAGAGGGAGGGGATGATACGACCACGCCTCGGGCACATTTTTCGATTAGCTCCATAAGTATTTCTTGCACACCCATGCGAGCTAAATTAGCTCAATTGCATCTCGCTGAGCTTCGTTTAGCTTGTTTCCAGCTCAATGGGATCATTTTGCTCAATTTGAGTTTATTTTAATTCTTAAATTTTCATTTGCTAAAATAAATTGAATAAGTTAGTTTATTTATTTATTCCAGCACAACTAAGTGTTAGTATTAAATTTATTAAAATTGGACATTTTAATTAGGTGTTTTAAATATGTTTTATTTTTATGTTTTTTTAATGTGTCCTATTTTCATACATAGCATAAATATGTCTAGGCTATTACATCTATTTATTATGACGAATTTAATGCTGCCACTGCATGTTATAAATATGTCTGGACGAAATTAATGCTGCTGCTACATGTTTGGACGAATTTAATGTATGTTTTTAAGGTGTCCAGCTGAATTTAATTGTCATTACATCATTTAATTTGTTTTGCTACAACCGAATTTAATGATGTCTTAAATGGTGTCCAGTTGAAGTTAATTGTGGCTGCCGAATTAAATATGTCTAGTTAACCATTTAATGTTGTCTTAACATGAATTAATGGTTGTTGCATGCAGGTACATGGACAGCATTAAAAGAAGTGGTTGTTGCCGAAATTAAAATTGCTGGAATTAATGTGCAGCAAAAGCAATTATGGACGGCCATTCAATGGATGCTGGAAGCATTTAAGGAGCTGCTTGTGCTTTTTCATGTGGCCATTTAATGGACGAAATTAAAGAACCTGCTTGCTGATTTATTGTGCAGCAAAGCCATGAATTAAATGTGATGTTCCACATGCAAGGAAAGTCCACTTAATGAGCTGCTGATTTATTTTTTTCGTGCACAGCAAGGGATCCATGAAGAGTTGCTGATTCCTCTTTTCCATGAGCCATTTTCGTTCTTCTCAAATGCCATAAATGTGCCGTCCATGTGAGGGAATGTGCCTCTTCGTGGAGATTAAAAAGCTATGACTCATCACATTTATTTGGCAGCCCATTTCTCTTCCCCAAGTTGGCCTTTGAGCTCCCCAAGCATCCATAAGAGCTTTCACACAAGTTGGACGAATTTAGGCCAATCTAAACAATTCTATTCAGCCATTTCAGCTCAACCATCACCTCATTAATTCAAGGCTATTAGAAGACATCAAATGGCTGTCCATTGACGTCTCCAAAGCTGGGAATCTTCAAGAAAGCTTCAAGGGACGTTCTAGGAAGCTACATGAAATTTTCAATTATTTGCTTTGAAAATAAGCTGACTTTTTAGCTGCTCAAGTGTCCATTCGGCTAGCCTAGGAATTTAGCTATAAATAGTTTGCTTTGTAATTGTTTTGGGGTTAGACAATATACTTTTAAACTTTATATGAAATCTGATTACTTTGTGAGTTTGTTTTCAACTCTCATTGTTCTCCAAAGACTCGTCTGACTTATCAAGTAACCCTTGTGGCGTCAACCCGTCTTTCTATCCGAACTTATCACTTTAATCCCGAAAGTGTGGCGTTCGATTCGTACGGAGGTTCCTATCATTTTTGATAGTGGGTCGAAGTTTCTATCCACTTAACAAACCTTCCATTGACACCTTACCAACCTAAGCATTCTCATAAGTTACGGGTTAACACACTACTATTGTGTTAGTTCGGCTTTTGAATCCTTAGCCAAATTACATCCATTGTCTTCTAATTCATTTCCTAAACCAACAAAACTCTTTTGAGCCTAAATAATTCCTTTTCTTCTAGCCTATTTTGTAAAGCTTTCAAATTACTCCAATTCACGATCGGGCACATCTACGACTTGACTCTCCTTCCCGAGCCGGGGCACATCATTTGGTATCAGAGCTACTAAAACGAGAGTACCGATGTTCGTATCAAGCTCGGAATAGGTTCGTAACGTAAAAAAAGTCAAAAAAAATCAAAAAAAAATTGAGTTGGAATTTAATTTTTTTCTCTTCCTTGTATTTTGTTTACTATTGTATTGGATTTAAAAAAAGAGAAGAAATTCAGAAAAAAAAATTTCAAAAAAAAAGGAAAAAAAAGAAGTGACAAAAAATCGAGTTAAAAAAAAGAAGAAAGAAAAAAAAAGTGAAAAGTCTTGCGAGTTTTTATCATTATCACTTATTACTCCGATCATCAAGTTCCCTTCCTACCATTATTTACCCATCCCAACGCCATACTTTAAACCAATTTCTTCTTTATTCAGCCTACCCTACACCCGACATTATCCCTTGTAACCAATTTGAAACCGACCCTCAAGCAGCAAATTAAGTCTACCGAGACGAATCACGAAATTGTGAGAAGAGGTTGAGTGGAAAAAGGCACGAGTGAAATTACATCAAAGAAAAAGCCAAAATTTGAATGTAAACACGAGTGCGAGTGAAAATCATTATTTCCTTTTCGAGCGAATTTGTGAGGTTTGTGGTAAGGTATTTATTTTCTTTATTATTTTTTTCTAACATCTTCTTGTCATTACTTAATCATGTCTCGAGAAACATTTCCGGAATCAGAATTCCAATATTTGATGCAAGAAATGCGTAGAATGGTAAAATTAAAATTTGATAAATTGCATTATCGTTTGGACCGAGTGGAGGAAAAGGCCCGACGGAAACAAAATCTACCAAGTCGAGAAACGGAGTTAAGATCATCCCGACGACACTACTCGACAAGAGACTCTTATCAAGACTTCTATTCAACAAGGCGTTCGAGACCAAGAGAAGCAAACTCCGAGTTTGAGTCTTTCCGAGATGATAAACGAAAAGGTAAATGTGTCTCTACAAGTGCCTCAATTTATTCATCTACAAAGGATTATTTACGAAGAGGTGCACGTGTTTCAAGAGTGTCAAAGTACTCGGCTACGAAAGATTTATTACAAAGAGATGATTGTCATTTGTATGAAGAATCCTTTTCTTATTCTCAACAAAAGGTTTCTCATTTTGATGATTTCTACTTTTGTAATGGAATTGAAATAGCATGTGAAAAAGAAAAAGAGCGCGAGCGAGAAAATGAAAATGAAAAAGAAATGAAAGAAAAAGAAGATGAGTGTGAGATAGAAAAGAAAATTGAAAATGAGATTGAGAATAAAAACGAGTGCGAAAAAGAAAAGGAAACCGAAAAAGAGAGTGAGATTGAAGGAAGAAACGAGAGTACAAAAGAAATGAGTGATATGGTAAAAGAAAGAGGATTTGAAAATGAGTTGGAAAAAGAAATAAACGAAAAGGATGAAAGTGAAAAAGAAAGGAGTGTTGTTACTAACCATCCTATGAATTTTCCTTGTTTTGTTTCTACTTTTTAGGTTTCTCGAAATCCCATCGATCAATTTCAACTTCAATACTTTTCTAAGGAGAAATGATTTCGATTAGTCGAGAAAGGTAAGATCGTAGATGACCCTAGTCCACAAGTGCTTAAAGGTAAGCCATGTAAGGGATCTACTGTATTTGAGTCTTCTCAATCTTACTTGATTCTTGATGACGAGATTAGCAAAGACTTAGTTTGTGAGAAAGTTTTTCATCTTGATCTGATTGGAAATCATAATTTGATTGTTGATAAATGTGTTTTACGTAGTAATGTGAAATATCTTTCTGCTCATGAGCCTATCATTGTCAAGATTGATCAAGAAGTAAGTCCAGGTAAGCCCAAACAAAATTTGGGATTGTGTGATGAAAAGTTGACATCTAATCTGTGTGCTTGTGATGATCATGTGAATTATCTAAATTGTGGTGTGAACTTTTCTTGTTTACGTGTGCGAATGAAATATGAAGGGTTTGATTGCTCGAATGTATGTATGCCTAACTCCTATTTGCTTGACATGTGTGAAGTCTTGGTGAAGAAGAAATTTTAGTTGCGTTGCGAAACGACCAATGAAAATCGCGTTTTTAAACCCGGGATATACATTCCTAAGTTAACGTCAAGCCAAGCAAGAGGAAGCTTCGTTTTTGACCCCGGAGATTATTATTCTTTGTTCTTGTTAAAAGGGTTTGGATTTTGCAATTTTGACTTTCGAGATTATGTCTTTCGACTGTTTTATGGTTCGGATTTGTTTCTATCCATGAACTTTTTGATTCATTTTGGAAAGGTAAGACCGAATTTCATTTTTGATCCTGGCATTGGGTTAAGCATCCCAATTTTGAATAAGCATCTAAAAATATCATTTGTGTTTATAATTTTTAGTGTCTCTAATTCCTTTCATTCTTGTGTAGGTGACACTCTAAATTGTTTCCCTCTTAAAGAGCGAGGGCGTGGAAATAATTCAATTTCTTATCGAACCATTTGTGATTTTCAAAGTTTAGGAAATGATTCTATTCGGATCATGAACAAAAGGGTTCGAGATCTTGAAAAAAAATTTCTCGAGCAAATGGCCCGATTTGAGGACAAATCGCCTTAAAGAGGGAGGGGATGATACGACCACGCCTCGGGCACATTTTTCGATCAGCTCCATAAGTATTTCTTGCACACCCATGCGAGCTAAATTAGCTCAATTGCATCTCGCTGAGCTTCGTTTAGCTTGTTTCCATCTCAATGGGATCATTTTGCTCAATTTGAGTTTATTTTAATTCTTAAATTTTCATTTGCTAAAATAAATTGAATAAGTTAGTTTATTTATTTATTCCAGCACAACTAAGTGTTAGTATTAAATTTATTAAAATTGGACATTTTAATTAGGTGTTTTAAATATGTTTTATTTTTATGTTTTTTTAATGTGTCCTATTTTCATACATAGCATAAATATGTCTAGGCTATTACATCTATTTATTATGACGAATTTAATGCTGCCACTGCATGTTATAAATATGTCTGGACGAAATTAATGCTGCTGCTACATGTTTGGACGAATTTAATGTATGTTTTTAAGGTGTCCAGCTGAATTTAATTGTCATTACATCATTTAATTTGTTTTGCTACAACCGAATTTAATGATGTCTTAAATGGTGTCCAGTTGAAGTTAATTGTGGCTGCCGAATTAAATATGTCTAGTTAACCATTTAATGTTGTCTTAACATGAATTAATGGTTGTTGCATGCAGGTACATGGACAGCATTAAAAGAAGTGGTTGTTGCCGAAATTAAAATTGCTGGAATTAATGTGCAGTAAAAGCAATTATGGACGGCCATTCAATGGATGCTGGAAGCATTTAAGGAGCTACTTGTGCTTTTTCATGTGGCCATTTAATGGACGAAATTAAAGAACCTGCTTGCTGATTTATTGTGCAGCAAAGCCATGAATTAAATGTGATGTTCCACATGCAAGGAACGTCCACTTAATGAGCTGCTGATTTATTTTTTTCGTGCACAGCAAGGGATCCATGAAGAGTTGCTGATTCCTCTTTTCCATGAGCCATTTTCGTTCTTCTCAAATGCCATAAATGTGCCGTCCATGTGAGGGAATGTGCCTCTTCGTGGAGATTAAAAAGCTATGACTCCTCACATTTATTTGGCAGCCCATTTCTCTTCCCCAAGTTGGCCTTTGAGCTCCCCAAGCATCCATAAGAGCTTTCACACAAGTTGGACGAATTTAGGCCAATCTAAACAATTCTATTCAGCCATTTCAGCTCAACCATCACCTCATTAATTCAAGGCTATTAGAAGACATCAAATGGCTGTCCATTGACGTCTCCAAAGCTGGGAATCTTCAAGAAAGCTTCAAGGGACGTTCTAGGAAGCTACATGAAATTTTCAATTCATTTGCTTTGAAAATAAGCTGACTTTTTAGCTGCTCAAGTGTCCATTCGGCTAGCCTAGGAATTTAGCTATAAATAGTTTGCTTTGTAATTGTTTTGGGGTTAGACAATATACTTTTAAACTTTATATGAAATCTGATTACTTTGTGAGTTTGTTTTCAACTCTCATTGTTCTCCAAAGACTCGTCTGACTTATCAAGTAACCCTTGTGGCGTCAACCCGTCTTTCTATCCGAACTTATCACTTTAATCCCGAAAGTGTGGCGTTCGATTCGTACTGAGGTTCCTATCATTTTGATAGCGGGTCGAAGTTTCTATCCACTTAACAAACCTTCCATTGACACCTTACCAACCTAAGCATTCTCATAAGTTACGGGTTAACACACTACTATTGTGTTAGTTCGGCTTTTGAATCCTTAGCCAAATTACATCCATTGTCTTCTAATTCATTTCCTAAACCAACAAAACTCTTTTGAGCCTAAATAATTCCTTTTCTTCTAGCCTATTTTGTAAAGCTTTCAAATTACTCCAATTCACGATCGGGCACATCTACGACTCGACTCTCCTTCCCGAGCCGGGGCACATCACCAATTGAGATTTTTGGCATATGTTCGATTGAATGAATTTTTTATGAACTATCGAACACATTTGAATCTGACTCCTTTGAGTTTCTTTTTACTGGTTGTGGTAAGAATTTTTCATGTTTGTGTGACATCTTCCATCCCATTTGATCGAGGAAAGCCATGCACGAGTCAAAGTTCTCCCATGGACAAACAGCTCGACTTGAGGACAAGTCACCTAAAAGAGGGGGAGGATTATACGAGCACGCCCCGCGAACTTCATCGAACAAGCCTGTCAAGCCGAGCATTGACTTGTTGGCAAGCTGATCCAAGCTGGTTTCCAGCTCCACGAGCTCCGTCCAGCTCAAATCCAACTTATTCGAGCTCAATCCAACTTGCCTGAGCTAAACCGAGCTCACTCCTAGCTCATATTCAGCTCACGAGCTAAACCTTAGCTCAGCTTCAGCTTAGGAGTTTAATCTCAGCTCAACTTTAGCTCACGAGCTAAAGCTTAGCTCATTTTAGTTTAACTCGATTTTGTCTTTAATGCATTAAATAAAATTTGCACATATTTGATATGATCTCGGTTTAGTAGTTGAGTCCGAGTCATTTGATTCCCGATCTCAAACGAAGAAGTAGATTAGACGAGAAGGAGTTAGAATATATTTGTGTACAAAGAAGTAAGATAAGTTCGTGCAAAGTTGGATATGGATTTGGTTTAAGTCGAAATGGTATGAATAGAATGGAAGAGCTCGGTTTAGGATAATTAAGAAATGGTATTTGGTTTTGGTACGTTTTGGTATTTGGGAATTGGTACGAAATGGTATGGAATTGGTATGAAATGGTATGGTATTTGGTACGAATTGGTAATGGTTCAAAGAGGTCAAGAATGAACCAACACTAAAGAAAAGTGTCGACCCGAAACTTATAGGACCTAAATGAATTGGAAATGGTTAAAAAGAACCTTGACCCGATACTTAGGAAAGTATGAACCAAAGGTATCAAAGGTGAACGCCACACTCGGGTTTAAGGAGTGATAAGTTCGGAAAAGACTCGGAAAGACGCCACTAAAAGCTTAGATAAGTCTTACGGGCCTCGAACGAAAATTTGATAGAAAATGCCTCACAAATTTGGCAGCAATTCGCTAATTAAAATGTCAAAAAGTTCCTTTACAAATTGAATTTAACAACTATTTATAGACAAAGACTAGACTAGCCGAATAGTCATATGAATGCTTAAGAATTAAGCAAATGAATTCCTTTAATGTGCTTAACTAAATTCGGCTGAATGGAGCTCCAATGGTCATCTTCTAGAAAGAGCAATGAACTTAGAAGCTTGGAAAGATGCATGGCAGCAGCTAGGTTCGGTTAATGGACTTAAACAAACTCAATTAATTGGCAACTTTTGTTGAAAAGTGATCAGCAATTAAAGGAGGTAATGAGCAGCCACCAAGGTGTGAAAACTCAGCTTTGAAGAGTCATGGCATGTGAACATATAGAACCGAACAGCCAAGATGAATCCAGCAATGTGAAAAGAATTAAAAGTCGGCTGAATGGTCAACTTGGGAGTAGGAAACAATAGCTTCTTTGGCCGAATGGTCACCTAGGATACTTCAAAAAGCAGCCAAATTTAATTCCCCAAACATGCATGTGCCGTCCCCTTACATGTATCTTCTTTTAATTCATTCATGCACCAAGGACGTCCAAATATGATGTACCTACAGCAAAATTTATTCAATAAATCAAATACATTTTTAAACACATTAATTTGGCAGCAAATGACACAAAAATTATGCACATTAAATTCGGCCACCTTAGGACATAATTAAAACATGTAATAAAATTGACACATTAAAACATGCATAAAAAACATATTAATGAGCGGTAGAAATTAAGACAAATTAATAACATATAATTATAACTCAATTATCATGCATAATTAAATTTGTCCAGATTTTAAACCAAATAAATAATGAATATTAATTGAGCTGTAATAAACTAATTAAATGACTCAAATAATTATTTCAGCTACTATAATAAGGTCTTAATGAAATTGAGCTAGTTCGAGCTCATTGAGCTTGAAAGGAGCTGGAAACGAGCTAAATGAAGCTCCACAAAATAAGATTGAGCTACGTCCAGCTTGTAAACACGACGAGCCTCGCTTGTAGGCTGATGCAATGGCTGTTCCCAAGGGCGGGTCGTATCAATATTTATTTAAGCATTAAACTTGTCTTATATTAATATTTGTTATTAATATGTCATAGATATCACATAACTTAAATGTGTTCACATTGTGCTGAATTTATGTGTGTTCACATGATGTCTTATGAATTGTTTTATTTCTTGTAGGTACAATGCTCATGGACGGCGCAATGAATGCTTGAAGAAACATCTCTTTGGACATCCTACATGCATGAATGAACAACATTTAATTAGGTGCATGTATGACCAGATTCAAGGTGTTTACAAGTTCATGTATTTGCCAAATACATGAATGCACAAAATACATGAATGCTTGGGTTCAAATGCACATTCGGTTACATGAATGATGAAGATTCATGCATGAATGTATCTAGAAGATCCAATCCCTTTGGACGGTACACATGCATGCATGGAAGGAAATTAATGCAAGTTCATGTAGGGCTTGGTGCAATGTATGAAGAGGTGCATGTAGAATTGAGGTTCAGTGGACGGCATTTAAGGGAGTACATGTACTGGAGACGTTCATGCGAGTAGGGGCTATTTAATGTTCATGTTTTGAAGGTTCATGGACTGAATTTATGGAGGAACATACATTGGGACGTTTCATGCGTGATCCATGCATTTTCAAGCTAACCATTCAAGTATTCAAGGTGCATTAAAGCTTCATTCGGCCAAGGGGGATGATGGAACATTAAAGGGCTGCACATTCATTAATATTCATGATTTTTCTTCTAGAATTATCTAGGTGTTTATGGTCAAATTTCTTAGCTTCTAAGCTTGTCCATTCACCTACTTTTATTTAGGCTATAAATATATGTTATTTCATTTGTAAGAGATTAGACTTTTCACTTGATGAAACTTTATTAAACTTTTATGGAATTTGTGAGATTTCTTTCTCTCATATTTCGTTGAGGACTTCGTTGGCTTATCTGGAGTGCATCAAGTTCGAGCAAGGACTCAATGGTGCTGCCTCAAGGACCAATTACGCGAGCTCGAGCTAAGCAATTCAAGGAGGCCATTTCAGCCTTAGTTAATCAAGTGTGGGGCGAGGCTTTGGTTGGAGAAATAGATCAAGTTGGGACCAGCTTAATAAAGTGTCCTTGCAACATTTTTGCAAACTAATTTCAGCTCAATTTCCGCTCCTTGAACCCGTTCCAACTAAATTGAACTTTTATTTATTTCTTTTAGCTTTGCATTTAGTTTGCATTTTAATACTTGCATTTAAGCCTCTTAGTTTAATAAATGAGTTGCTGGTCATTAATACAACTCATCTTAGTTTAATTAAATGAGTTTATTTGATGAATTTAATTTAATGAGTTGCTTCTTTAATTAATCTAGTTACTAGGTTAATTTATTGGTGCATGAGTTAAAGTTCATTAAATACTTCTTTTAATTAACTAGTTGTTGAAATAAATGATGCATAAGTGTGTGTTCATTTATTTACGTAGTTGTTAATTTGTTTAAAGCTTAATAATTGAATAAATGTGACGGTTACATATGTTTTAATTGCAGGTGACTTTTCAATTCACAAAGGCTGTTACGCATTCAATAAAGGAGACATTTCAAGTTATTTTGGTTACAAAAGAGGGGGCTGTTATAAAGGAAGCATTAAGCATCATTAAAAGAGAGTTTAAAGGAGCATTTCATGTCCTTTAAAATCTGGTAGCAGCTTGTTCAAATACCCCAACGTTTTTTTGCTACTTAATGGACAATTTATGCATTGCAAATTTCATTAAAGTGGCTGGAGTTTATTCAACTAGCCAAAGGGAAAATCAAGAGTCATTTTTCAAGCCTTTAAGGACATTAATTTAGCTAGTTGAAGAGAGGAGTTATTAACTCTAGAATTTCAAAAGTCTTTAATTTATAATTAGCCCTTTAATAGCACTTTACTATTGATACGATCTCGGTTTAGTAGTTGAGGCCGAGTCGTTTAGTTCCCAATCGTAAACGAAGAAGTAGAATAGACGAGAAGGAGATAGAATATATTTGTGTTCAAAGAAGTAAGATAAGTTCGTGCAAAGTTGGATGTGGATTTGGTTTAAGTCGAAAAGGTATGAATAGAATGGACGAGTTCGGCTTAGGATAATTAAGAAATGGTATTTGGTTTTGGTACGTTTTGGTATTTGGGAATTGGTTCGAAATAGTATGGAATTGGTACGAAATGGTATGGTATTTGGTACGAATTGGTAATGGTTCAAAAGGACCTTGACCCGATACTTAGGAAAGTATGAACCAAAGGTATCAAAGGTGAACGCCACACTCGGGTTTAAGGAGTGATAAGTTTGGAAAAGACTCGGAAAGACGCCACTAAAAAGCTTAGATAAGTCTTACGGGTCTCGAACGAAATTTGAGAGAAAATGCCTCACAAATTTGGCAGCAATTCGCTAATTAAAAAAGTCAAAAGTCCTTTACAAAGTAAAAAAATTCAGCTATTTATAATAATCTCCTAAGTTAGCCGAATGGTCTCTTTCAATCCTTAAGGAGTAAGCAAATGAACCACTTGAATAGATTCGGCTGAACTTGACAAGCTTCTAGAACTCCCATTGAACCTTGGTGATGTGATCCGGCCCAGGTTAATCGAGTCGTTTCACAAAGTTGCCCGATCGTCGACGAGAAGTTCGTTCGAAATTGTTTTAAGATGAAGATTGTTTTCAGTTTAAGCGGAAGACTTTTAAAAGGGTTCAAAAGATAGGCTAAATTCGGATATTTTGTAGGTTCGGTTTAATAAGAAAAGAAATAAAGTTTATATTTAATAAATAGGATGGAGATGAAAAAATGAACTTAAGTATTAAGAACGATTCAATACTATGTAAAGTATTGCCCCGGGACTTATATTGCTTAAGGTGAAATTTGTGGAAGGATAGAAGCGAACCTTGACCCAATACCTATATAGAGGTAAGAACCAAAGGTATAAAAATATGGTTGAACGCCACACCGATTCGGTGATAAGTTCAATGGAGTTCGGATTGACACCACTAGCAAGCTAGATAAGTCGCTTCGAGACTCGAACGAAAGAAGAGAGGAGGTAACCTCACAAGAACAATAGTTCATTCAAAAATTTGACAAAAAGTCCTCTCACAAAATGAAATAGCAAACTATTTATAGACTAAGTACTAGCTAGCCGAATGGTCATCTTCATGGCTAAGCAAATTAAGCTAGAAAATTCTAGAATTGAAGCATTAAGTTGTTGTAGCTAAATTCAGCTGATTGAAGTCCAATAGGCAGCTTCTTGACTAAGCAAATGAACTTGGAATGCTTGGAAAGGTGCATGGCAGCAGCTAGGTTCGGCCAATGAGCTTAAATGAGCTCATTAAGATGCAACTCTTGGCTGAAAAAATACCAGCATTAAAGGAGAACGTGAATGGCCAAAATAAGTGTGAAAAGTCAGCCTTGAAGAGTCCTTTAGGTGTGAACATGGCCAACTGAATAGACATGGGTGTGAACTCCAAGTGTGAACGGCATTATGCTGTTTTGGGGAATGAATTCGGTCAGCTGAACATTCACTTGAAGATCCATGTATGTGTCATCAAGTTCATTGAATCTGATGTGAATGCACCTTGCTAAATGTCTCTTCCAAATTCGGCTCACTTGAGGGCTGATGAATGCATGGGATGCCAATAGCTTTGTCTAGATTCGGTCAAGGTGTGAATGGACACTTCAAAAGATATCTTTTGGCCGAATAGGTGCATAGGAAATTCAATGGTCAGCCACCGATGCATGTAGGTGGATATTCATGCACTCTTCCATTCATTGTATTGAATCATTCATGCATCATCTTTAAGGCAACCATTCGTTGTAGGTAGTCATGCATGTACCCGAACATACATTGAACCAGAAATGTTCATGAATCCTCATTAATTGTGTTCCCACATGTGGATGTACCTACAAAAGATATAAACAAATTAGATTCAAGGTACATTCAGCTTAAATTAAATAATATCAAGACATATTTAACAAATTAAAATAAAGACATAAATAAAATATAATTAATAATAAATTCGGCTAGCTCAATGATAGTCAAAATTCTTGATGAGCTGAATTGAGCTAGAAAATTCAGTTATGAGCTGTAGTAAAAATAATTAAAATAAAACTATCACTCAAATTATTCAAATAATAAAATTAACGAGCTGGAAAGAAGCTAAATTGAGCTCGATTGAGCTGACTTGAGCTCGAGTGAGCTGGAAACGAGCTAAACGGAGCTCAACGAAAAGAAATTGAACTATTTCAGCTTGCATGGATTTGCAAGCAATGCTTAGGGAGCTGGTCCAAAAGTGTGCCCGAGGCGTGGCCGTATCATCCCCTCCCTCTTTAAAGCGATTTGTCCCCAAATCGAGCCATTGGTTCATTCGATCGCAGCAACTTTTACTTAGCTTTCCTCGGTCGAACGGGATGGATTGGAATTGGGACAACTGAAAGGAATAACCATGAGTTAACAAAAATGGTTTCAAATAAATTTGTAATCCAAATGCAAGCAAAATAGAATAAGAAAATCCCATGGGAGTGGACGGATGCAAAACAACATGTTCACAACCATGCAAACAAACTAATGTACTCGTTAATGCCTCGTCAATTATTCGAAACGAAAATGAACATGTTCTAAGGCATTCAAATGTCTCAAATCGTTTCCACAAGTCATAACCAATATGTGAATAACGAATCAAATCAACAAAACAATCTTTGGCACCACCTAAAGAGAACAACGATGTTTCAAAAAGTTCATGAGCCTTACCTTTAAAAGTAGTAAAACAAAGATCATTTTTAAATAAAGCTGAACAGTTAAACACATCACAATTTAAATTCCTTGCAACAACCAATTCTTCAACAAAAATTTTATTACCAACCGAATAGGGCAGAGAAATTTTAAAGTTATCGTAAATCATACCTTGTTTACCTCGAGGGATGGAAAAACAAGGATCATTTTTACCTTTGTCAATCATCATAAATCTTCTCTCCTCGGAAATGTAGTCTAGTCGAATCTCTGTGGCTGAATTAACCTTAACGAAATGAAATGCGAACTTCAAATACAACCACAAAAATGGATTAAGGAATGAATTTAAATTGAAATCAAATTTTTCATACCTCAGTTCCTTATTCAACACCCAATTATCAAAACAATAGAAATTGTTCACACAAAATTGATGAAGCTTGACTTTCCCATAAAACGAACCAAAATAGATTCCGGGTTTAAAAACTTGATTTTGAGTATTCATGCCAAAATGTAGCAAAAATTTCATTAAACCAAACACGTTAAACCAATGGGATTTTTGCATACACAGGGACAAACAATTAAAACTTTTTACATTCATCAATTCATACTTGCACAAATTCATGGATTTTCCACAAAGCGTTAATTGGTGCACAAAATTGTCACAAATGAAGAATTTAATCGCCTTTCGTGAAAAACCGTCATCACGCAAAATTAAACCTTTGGTTTGTTGATTGGAACAAAAATCAACCACATTCAGGGAGTAGCAATTAATCAGACCAAAATAAGGAGAGCGTTTAGAAATTAAGTCACTAAAAAGTATTTCAACAATTTTCAAACCTGGGGGTCGTGACTCGATCGTTAACATTTCCTCACCTCTCTTACCTTTGAACTCTTGAGGCACGTTTTCATCTTCAACCTTACCTATACTGACCATATGAAAATGTCTTTCATCGGAAAGGTAGTGAAGTTGAAAATTATCGTTTGATATCTCGGGCACCTGGAAAGAAGAAACAGAACAAGAACAAGTTTCATATGGATTAGTCGAAATGCTCCTCACTTTTTCTGGTTCGTTTATCTCTTTTTCTCTCGTTTCTTTTCTAATCTCAACTTCTCTTTTTCTCTTTTCATTTCCTCTCTCATTTTCACTTTTATTTTCGACCTCACTCTCTTTTTGGATTTCTTTTTCTTTTTCAATCTCTTTTTCTTTTCTTTCGATTTCTTTTTCTCGCTCGTACTCTTGTACAATCTCAATTTCTTTTTCGAATTCTTTCTCTTCATTTTCTTTTTCTCTCGCTTTTTCGATTTCATTACAATGTGCAGTCGACACGAAAGAATCAAAAATATAATCATTTGCCCCAAAGGAAGAGAAAATATTTTCATAGGCTTCTCGTCCATTTCTTCGGGAACAATCCTCCGGGAAGGACTTCTTTGAGTCATACGAGGAATAACTCGTCCTCTCTCGTTCATCATGTCGAAAAGTCGCAAGCTCTAAGGTCTCGCGTCTTGAATTCCTTGACGAATAGGAATCTCGATAAGAATCTCTTAGCGAGTAGTCTTTGGACGCGTATCGCCGTGATGATCTCGACTCCGTTTCTCGACTTGGTGGATTTTGCTTCCGTCGGGCTTTTTCCTCCACTCGGTCCAAACGTCTTTTTAATGGGCTTAGTTTTTCCTCCAATATTCGGCCCATCTCGTTCACCAAGTATTGAAATTCATCGGTAGAGAATTCTTCTTGAGACATGATTCAAGAAAATGTTCGAAAATCGATAGATAGAATAAATAGTAAATGAACCTCACCAATTCAAAATCCTCACCAATCTCTCACAAAGAAATAATGATTTTCACTCGCACTCGTGTTTACACTCTTCTAGGCTTTTTCTTTGATGTAAAACGCACGTGCCTTTTACCTCTCAACCTCGTCTCACAATTTCGTAATACGTCTCGATAGACTTAATTTGCTGCTTGAGGGTCGGTTTCAAAATAGGTTACAAAGGAATGATGTGGGTGTAGGGTAGGCTAAACAAAATAAAATCAAGGCTAAGTGTGGCGTTGGGATGGGTAAATAATGGTAGGAAGGGAAACTTGATGATCGGAGCAAATAAGAGAGAAAAAAATAAATAAAAACTCGCAAGACTTTTCACTTTTTTTTTTAACTTGATTTTTTTTTGGTCACTTTTTTTTTTTTTGCTCGATTTTTTTTTCACTTTTTTTTTGAATTTTTTTTTCAATCAATTTTTTTTTCGAATTTTTTTTTTTGATTTTTTTTGTTACTCCAATACAATAGTAAGCTAAATACAAGGGAAAAAAATTAAATTACAACTCAAAATTTTTTTGATTTTTTTTTCACGTTTCGAACCTACTTGCGGCCTTATTACGAACGTCGGCGCTCCTCGTTTTAGTAGCTCTGATACCAAATGATGTGATCCGGCCCAGGTTAATCGAGTCGTTTCACAAAGTTGCCCGATCGTCGACGAGAAGTTCGTTCGAAATTGTTTTAAGATGAAGATTGTTTTCAGTTTAAGCGGAAGACTTTTAAAAGGGTTCAAAAGATAGGCTAAATTCGGATATTTTGTAGGTTCGGTTTAATAAGAAAAGAAATAAAGTTTATATTTAATAAATAGGATGGAGATGAAAAAAATGAACTTAAGTATTAAGAACGATTCAATACTATGTAAAGTATTGCCCCGGGACTTATATTGCTTAAGGTGAAATTTGTGGAAGGATAGAAGCGAACCTTGACCCAATACCTATATAGAGGTAAGAACCAAAGGTATAAAAATATGGTTGAACGCCACACCGATTCGGTGATAAGTTCAATGGAGTTCGGATTGACACCACTAGCAAGCTAGATAAGTCGCTTCGAGACTCGAACGAAAGAAGAGAGGAGGTAACCTCACAAGAACAATAGTTCATTCAAAAATTTGACAAAAAGTCCTCTCACAAAATGAAATAGCAAACTATTTATAGACTAAGTACTAGCTAGCCGAATGGTCATCTTCATGGCTAAGCAAATTAAGCTAGAAAATTCTAGAATTGAAGCATTAAGTTGTTGTAGCTAAATTCAGCTGATTGAAGTCCAATAGGCAGCTTCTTGACTAAGCAAATGAACTTGGAATGCTTGGAAAGGTGCATGGCAGCAGCTAGGTTCGGCCAATGAGCTTAAATGAGCTCATTAAGATGCAACTCTTGGCTGAAAAAATACCAGCATTAAAGGAGAACGTGAATGGCCAAAATAAGTGTGAAAAGTCAGCCTTGAAGAGTCCTTTAGGTGTGAACATGGCCAACTGAATAGACATGGGTGTGAACTCCAAGTGTGAACGGCATTATGCTGTTTTGGGGAATGAATTCGGTCAGTTGAACATTCACTTGAAGATCCATGTATGTGTCATCAAGTTCATTGAATCTGATGTGAATGCACCTTGCTAAATGTCTCTTCCAAATTCGGCTCACTTGAGGGCTGATGAATGCATGGGATGCCAATAGCTTTGTCTAGATTCGGTCAAGGTGTGAATGGACACTTCAAAAGATATCTTTTGGCCGAATAGGTGCATAGGAAATTCAATGGTCAGCCACCGATGCATGTAGGTGGATATTCATGCACTCTTCCATTCATTGTATTGAATCATTCATGCATCATCTTTAAGGCAACCATTCGTTGTAGGTAGTCATGCATGTACCCGAACATACATTGAACCAGAAATGTTCATGAATCCTCATTAATTGTGTTCCCACATGTGGATGTACCTACAAAAGATATAAACAAATTAGATTCAAGGTACATTCAGCTTAAATTAAATAATATCAAGACATATTTAACAAATTAAAATAAAGACATAAATAAAATATAATTAATAATAAATTCGGCTAGCTCAATGATAGTCAAAATTCTTGATGAGCTGAATTGAGCTAGAAAATTCAGTTATGAGCTGTAGTAAAAATAATTAAAATAAAACTATCACTCAAATTATTCAAATAATAAAATTAACGAGCTAGAAAGAAGCTAAATTGAGCTCGATTGAGCTGACTTGAGCTCGAGTGAGCTGGAAACGAGCTAAACGGAGCTCAACGAAAAGAAATTGAACTATTTCAGCTTGCATGGATTTGCAAGCAATGCTTAGGGAGCTGGTCCAAAAGTGTGCCCGAGGCGTGGCCGTATCACTTGTTCACTTTGAATGGTGCATGAAGAAGTTAAATTCGGCCAATGTACATAAATGAACTCATTTAAGTTGTATCTTTTGCTGAAAAGTGACCAGCCATTAAGAGGGATTTGAATGGCCAAATGAAATGTGAACACTCGGTTTCAAAGAGTCTTTGTGTGTGAACATTCCAAACCGAAAAGCCAAGAGTGTGAACTTCATGTGTGAACGGCATTATGCTGGTTCTTGAATCATTTAAAATCAGCTGAACATTCCTCATGCATGTAACGCCACATTCATTGAACCTATGATGGATGCACCTAGCTTAAATGCTTCCACCCACATTCGGCCAACCTACACAACATTAACAAATGAATTTAGTTGATCATTATTCAGCTGAATCATATTAAAAACGAAATTTAGACAACATTAATCCAAATAATTAAAACAAAACTCAATTAATTAAACTAAGTCTAATTAATTCAGTTTGGACAATGATACAGCCACGCTTCAAGTCCAACCTAGCTCGAGCAAGGAGCCTTTGGAGCTGCCTCAAGGTCCAATCACCCGATCACGAGCTAAACAATTCAAGGAGGCTATTTCGGCCTTAGTAGATCAAGTTTGGGGCGAGACTTTGGTTGGACGCATTGACGAAGCTTGGACAAACTCGATGAGCCTTCCTTGCACTTTAATACGAGCTGAATTAACTTCCATTTCAGCTCAATAAGCTCGACTTAGCTCAACTTCAGCTCAAACATTTTCAATTCAGCTCAATATCAACTAGACATTAATTTAATAGCTGAATATTTATTTAAGTCGATTTAATTAGTTTATTACAGCTTATTAATATGTTTGTTGCATGTTTTTAATATGTCAAGTTTTATTACATGATTTAAAATTGTTTTAAAGCTGCCGAATTTAATGAACTGATTTTAGTGTCATTGTTGACCGAATTAATGTGTCTTGTTTTTATTCTTAATTTAGTTCAGCTAAATACCACATTAATCTTAGTTCTTCCTATTTTGTAGGTTGGCCGAATGTGGGGGTTCATTTAGCAAGGTGAGCCGAATATGGAGATTCATTTAGCTTGGTGCATGCACAATAGATTCAATGAACCTGGAGATACATGCATCAAATTGGTGAGCTGAATTTGGCATTCCTAGGTGACTATTCAGTCAAGAGAGCTAATGTTTCCAACTCCAAAGCTGTCAATTAATCCTTTCACATTTGCTGGATGCATCTTGGCTTTTCGGTTCCATGTGTTCACACTCCATGACTCTTCAATGTTGAGCTTTCACACTTAAATTGGCTGCTCATTACCCTCTTAATTGCTGGTCACTTTTCAGCCAAGAGTTGCAACATAAATGAGCTAATTTATGCCCATTGGCCGAACCTAGCTATCCATGCATCATCCAAATTTTTCCAAGTCCAATGCTTCATCTAGAAGGTGTCTAATGGAGCTCCATGTTCAGCCGAATTTAGCTAGTTCATTTAAGTGATTCATTTGCTTAATTTTTAAGGAATGTAAGTGACCATTCGGCTAGCTTAGGTGTTGCTTATAAATAGCTGAAATTTTACTTTGTAAAGGACTTTTGACATTTTTAATTAGCGAATTGCTGCCAAATTTGTGAGGCATTTTTCTCTCAAATTTCGTTCGAGACCCGTAAGACTTATCTAAGCTTTTAGTGGCGTCTTTCCGAGTCTTTTCCGAACTTATCACTCCTAAAACCCGAGTGTGGCGTTCACCTTTGATACCTTTGGTTCATACTTTACTAAGTATCGGGTCAAGGTCCTTATTAACCATTTCCAACTCAATTTGGTCCTATAAGTTTCGGGTCGACACTTTTCTTCAGTGTTGGTTCACTCTTGACCTTTTGAACCATTACCATTTCGTACCAAATCCTTTACCATTTAGTACCAATTCCCAAATACCAAAACGTACCAAAACCAAATACCATTTTCTAATTAATCTTAAACCGAACTCGACCATTCTAGTCATACCATTTCGACTTAAACCAAATCCATATCCCACTTTGCACGGACTTACTTTACTTCTTGAAACTCAATTATATTCTATCTTCTTCTCGTCTATTCTACTTCTTCGTTTACGATCGGGAACTAAACGACTCGGGTTCAACTACTAAACCGAGGTCGTATCAGACAAGACACATTAAAACATGTATTAAGACTTATTTATAAGCTGTAGGAATTTAATTTGACTTAATAACATATAAGAAAAACACAATTAATCATGCATAATTAAATCCAACCAGATTTTAAACCAAATAAATAATGAATATTAATTGAGCTGTAATAAACTAATTAAATGACTCAAATAATTATTTCAGCTACTATAATAAGGTCTTAATGAAATTGAGCTAGTTCGAGCTCATTGAGCTTGAAAGGAGCTGGAAACGAGCTAAATGAAGCTCCACAAAATAAGATTGAGCTACGTCCAGCTTGCAAACACGACGAGCCTCGCTTGTAGGCTGATGCAATGGCCGTTCCCAAGGGCGGGTCGTATCAACTATGTGACCATTCGGCTAGCTCAATTTAGCCTTATAAATTCTTGTAACCAAGCCTTTTGGGAAACTACTTTTTGGACATTTTTGAATGATATTCTGCCAAATTTGTGAGGCAAACTTTTCTCTATTTTCGTTCAAAGATTTGTTGGCTACCTAGTGTTCTAGTTGTGTCATCCATTTTCTTTGTTGAAAACTGAACTTATCACTACTCGTAGTGTGGCGTTCAAACATACCAAGGTTCCTACTTTGCTAAGTAGCGGGTCGAGGTTCTCATATTCTCCATCCGACCACCTTGAAAACTTATAAACATTTGGGTCAATATTTTCTAATATTGGTTCGTGTTTGTTTTTGAGATCATTTTCATTTCCATTCCATTCCATCTTTTCATTTCATTATAACCAAACCTACAAAAACTTTATATCCATAAACCCATCTACATAAACTTTATATCCATAAAACCATCTTTGAATCCTTTTACATAGCTTCCGCCATTATTTACGTTAAAACATCCTTTTGAACAAATCAAACGCTACTTCTTCGTAGACGATCGGGCAAACTCACATACGACTCGACTCACCCTGAGGCGGATCGTATCAGGCGTCAACCCTGTTCTTCACTATCCCGAACTTATCACTATCAAATAGTGTGGCGTTCACCCATATACCGAGGTTCCTACTTTGCTAAGTAGCGGGTCGAGGTTTATCACTTTCATCCTCCACCTTGAAAGCCTATAAGCATTTTGGGCCGATATTTTCTAATATTGGTTCGTGCTTACTTTTAAGAACCCTTTTCTTCCATATCCATCATCTATTTACTTCTTTCACTTTCCCTTCCAATTTAGCCGAATATTCATATTATTCTTATCCATAAACCATCATAGAACCATTATACATAGCTTCCATCCTATTTTTTCCATCAACTTCATTTCAAAAGTGAATTGAACGATACTTTCTCGTAGACGATCGGGCAACTCAGCATACGACTCGACTCTCCCTAAGGCGGTTCGTATCAACGCCACACTATTTGATAGTGATAAGTTCAGGATAGTGAAGAACAGGGTTGACGCCACTAGGCTTCCTAGATAAGCCAACGAAGTCCTCAACGAAATATGAGAGAAAGAAATCTCACAAATTCCATAAAAGTTTAACAAAGTTTCATCAAGTGAAAAGTCTAATCTCTTACAAATGAAATAACATATATTTATAGTCTAAATAAAAGTAGCTGAATGGACAAGCTTAGAAGCTAAGAAATTCGACCATAAACACCTAGATAATTCTAGAAGAAAAATCATGAATATCAATGAATGTGCAGCCCTTTAATGTTCCATCATCCCCCTTGGCCGAATGAAGCTTTAATGCACCTTGAATACTTGAATGGTTAGCTTGAAAATGCATGGATCATGCATGAAACGTCCCAATGTATGTTCATAAATTCGATCCATGAACCTTCAAAACATGAACATTAAATAGCCCCTACTTGCATGAACGTCTCCAGTACATGTACTCCCTTAAATGCCGTCCATTGAACCTCAATTCTACATGCACTCTTCATACATTGCACCAAGCCCTACATGAACTTGCATTAATTTCCTTCCATGCATGCATGTGTACCGTCCAACGGGATTGGATCTTCTAGATAAATTCATGCATGAATCTTCATCATTCATGTAACCGAATGTGCATTTGAACCCAAACATTCATGTATTTTGTGCATTCATGTATTTGACAAATACATGAACTTGTAAACACCTTGAATCTGGTCATACATGCACCTAATTAAATGTTGTTCATTCATGCATGTGGGATGTCCAAAAGAGATGTTTCTTCAAGCATTCATTGCGCCGTCCATGAGCATTGTACCTACAAGAAATAAAACAATTCATAAGACATCATGTGAACACACATAAATTCAGCACAATGTGAACACATTTAAGTTATGTGATTCTATGACATATTAATAACAAATATTAATATAAGACAAGTTTAATGCTTAAATAAATATGTGCAAATTTTATTTAATGCATTAAAGACAAAACCGAGTTAAACTAAAATGAGCTAAGCTTTAGCTCGTGAGCTAAAGTTGAGCTGAGATTAAACTCCTAAGCTGAAGTTGAGCTAAGTTTTAGCTCGTGAGCTGAATATGAGCTAGGAGTGAGCTCGGTTTAGCTCAGGCAAGTTGGATTGAGCTCGAATAAGCTGGATTTGAGCTGGACGGAGCTCATGGAGCTGGAAACGAGCTGGGATCAGCTTGCCAACATGTCAATGCTCGGCTTGACAGACTTGTTCGATGAAGTTTGCGGGGCGTGCTCGTATCAGGTTTACTTTTGATGTGATCCTGATCGCATCATGTAATGTCACAACCCAACGCCGTCGAGATTGGCCTAAACACGAGGGCCCCAAGTGCAAGATGAAGCTAATTTTTAGCTCATTTGAATTTCTTTTCGTGTGGTTCAACTCATTCGAGCTCAAGTTAGCTCATTCGTGCTCAAGTCAGCTCATTCAAGCTCAATTTAACTCGTTGAGCTCGTTATTAGCTCTTTAGCTCTTTTAATTTAATTTGCCGGAATAAATTAATTAGTTGAGTTAGTTATTTTAGCTCAAATAATTACTAAGTGTTTAATTAAGAAATCTGGACATTTTAATTATGTTTGTTTATTGCATGTTTAATTTGTTTTAATTATTACCTAGCATAAATGTGTTTGCCTTATTACAATTATTTAATGTGTCTTATTGCTGATTTATTATGCCTAAGCTGTTATTTAATGTTCAGCCAAATTTAATTAACTTGTCTAGGATGCTGAATTAAATGTGTCTTAGTTGCCCAATTTATTGATGTTTTTCATTAGTTTCAGCCGAAATTATGAGCATATTTATTGATCAAATTGCTGCCAATTTAATTTGTCTTAAGATGCTGATTTTTAATGAGCAGATATTAATGACCGAATTTAATTATTTGGCTGCAGTTTTAATGGCTTGGACGGCAATTTAAGGAAGTGGATGTTGGCCGAATTTAATGTACAGCAAGACATGCATTAAAGATGCTGTTCTACATGCAAGGAACGGCATTAAAGGAGTTGTTTGTGCTTTTTCATGTGGCCATTTAATGGACGAAATTAAAGAAGCTGCTTGCTGATTTAATGTGCAGCAAAGACATGAATTAAATGAGATGTTCCCATGTATGGAACGGCATTTAAAGGGAAGCAAAACATGAATTAAATGAGATATTCACCATGCATGGACGGCATTAATGAAAGCATGCAAGGGGGGACGTTATTGAACAGCATTAAAGCTGGTATTGTTTTGGGTACAGCAAAGAGCTGTTGTTTGGGGAATTTCCAAGTGACCATTTGGCCAAAGCATGTCTGTTGCTTAATTAACCAAGGTTGACGTTTCATACTCCCAAGAAGCATTTAGGAGCTATTTTGTGTGCCCAAAACGTCAATAAAAATGGTCAAGCTGTTCAACTCACAAGGAGGCTTCATTAAGGTGCATTCAACTTCATTGGCCGAACCAAGGCCCCTTATTCAGCTCACCAATACTTCCATTAATGTCCAGCTGAATGGATTACATCTAGAAGCTGTCCAATTGACTTCTTCATGCATGAAGCTTCCCAAAAATGTCTTAGGAAGGTTGCTGGAAATTTCTAGTCTCTTTTGTTTTAATTTTGGCTGACCATTCAGCATCTTATTAGTCCATTCGGCTACCTTAGGAATTTAGCTATAAATAGCTTGCTTTGTATTCGTTTTAAGGTTAGACAATATACTTTTAAACTTTATATGAAATCTGATTACTTTGTGAGTTTGTTTTCAACTCTCATTGTTCTCCAAAGACTCGTCTGACTTATCAAGTAACCCTTGTGGCGTCAACCCGTCTTTCTATCCGAACTTATCACTTTAATCCCGAAAGTGTGGCGTTCGATTCGTACTGAGGTTCCTATCATTTTTGATAGCGGGTCGAAGTTTCTATCCACTTAACAAACCTTCCATTGACACCTTACCAACCTAAGCATTCTCATAAGTTACCGGTTAACACACTACTATTGTGTTAGTTCGGCTTTTGAATCCTTAGCCAAATTACATCCATTGTCTTCTAATTCATTTCCTAAACCAACAAAACTCTTTTGAGCCTAAATAATTCCTTTTCTTCTAGCCTATTTTGTAAAGCTTTCAAATTACTCCAATTCACGATCGGGCACATCTACGACTCGACTCTCCTTCCCGAGCCGGGGCGTATCAACTTTGATGATATCCTTATTTATAGTAGATCCTTAGATGATCACTTAAAGCAATTACGAGCTGTTCTTGATGTGTTGCGAAAGGAAACTTTATATGCCAATCTTAAGAAATGCACATTTTGTTCTAACCAAGTTGTTTTCCTAGGATTTGTTGTCAGCTCGCAAGGACTTCAAGTTGACCAAGAAAAGGTGAAAGCCATCCGAGAGTGGCCTAGACCGACCAGCATAAGCCAAGTACAAAGTTTCCATGGCTTGGCGAGTTTTTACCGTCAGTTCGTCCCAAATTTCAACACATTGGCCGCACCTCTCACGAGCGTGATAAAAAAGAATTCTGCCTTCTTTTGGGGCGAGGAGCAAGAAAAATCTTTTATTTCACTTAAAGATAATTTAACTAACGCTCCATTACTCATATTACCTGATTTTGATAAAACATTTGAAATTGAGTGTGATGCCTCAAGTATCGGGATTGGTGCTGTGTTGACACAAGAAGGGAAGCCCGTGGTGTATTTTAGTGAAAATCTAAGTGACGCACCATTGAATTATCCACATACGATAAGGAATGTACGCTTTGATCCGGGCATTGGAAACGTGGCAACATTATTTGTGGCCGAAGGAGTTTGTCATCCATTCAGACCATGAATCGCTCAAGCACATCAAAGGCCAACACAAGCTCAACAAAAGGCACACAAAATGGGTAGAATTTCTTGAATCCTTCCCTTATGTTATATGGTATAAAAAGGGTAAGGAAAATATTGTGGCCGATGCACTATCTTGTCGATATACCTTGTTAAATCATTTGGATTCAAAACTGCTTGGGTTTGCATTTTTGGAAGATTTGTATAACTCTGATGCTGATTTTAGGGATGTATATAAATTGTGTGAACATGCTACTGTTGATAAGTTTTTCAGGTTCGATGGCTTCCTTTTTCGAGAAGGTAAGCTCTGTATCCCACAAAGCTCCGTGCGAGAGTTGTTAGTACTTGAGGCACATGGTGGTGGTCTCATGGGCCATTTTGGCATTGCAAAGACCTTGGCCATGCTGCAAGAACACTTCTTTTGGCCACGGATGAAATGGGATGTCGAGAAAATATGTTCGCGATGTTTGGTTTGTAAGAAGGCAAAATCAAAGGTTAACCCACATGGGCTGTACATGCCTTTACCTATTCCCGAAGGGCCTTGGGTTGATCTTTCAATGGATTTTATGTCTACCGCGAACTCAAACAGAAAAAGATTCCATTTTTGTTGTAGTAGATCTATTTTCAAAAATGTCACATTTTATTACTTGTTTGAAAACTAATGATGCTATTAATATTGCTAACCTTTTCTTTAAAGAAGTTGTCAAGTTGCATGGAATTCTGAAGACGATAGTGTCGACCGCAATGTAAAATTTCTTAGCCATTTTTGGAGGACACTATGGAGCAAGCTAGGCACGAAGCTCTTATTCTCCACGACATGTCATCCTCAAACGGATGGACAAACCGAGGTGGTGAACCATGTAATATCCACTCTACTACGGGCCATCGTCCGCAAAAATCTCAAATCGTGGGAGGAATGCCTACCTCATATAGAGTTTGCTTATAACCGAACCCGTTCACTCTGCTACTAAATTCTCTCCATTTGAAATAGTTTACGGTTTTAATCCTTTATCTCCTCTTGACTTAATTCCATTACCTAACGATCAAATTGTTAATGTAGATGCCAAGAGGAAAGCGGACTATGTGAAACAATTGCATCAAAAGGTTAAAGCTAATATCGAGGCTAGGACGGCGCAATATGTGTGAGCAAGGCCAACAAAGGGTGAAAACAAGTCATTTTTGAACCCGGAGATTGGGTGTGGGTTCATATGCGAAAAGAAAGGTTTTTGGCTCAGCGAAAGTCGAAGTTATTGCCCAGAGGAGATGGGCTGTTTCAAGTTTTGGAATGAATAAACGATAATTCTTATAAACTTGATCTCTTGGGTGAGTACAATGTAAGTGCTACCTTTAATGTAGCTGATCTCTCTTTCTATGATATAGGTGATGATTTGGGGGAAAATCGCTTCGAAGAGAGGGGGAATGATACGACCACACCTCCCGAGTTGTCGGCTGCCAATGAAGATCCTCTCGAATTGCCCGTAGGACCGATCACCCGAGCTCAAGCAAAGAGATTCAAAGACGCAACAACAGCCTTAGTTGATAGAGTTTGGGGTGAAACCGTTGCTGGACTTCTTGAAAGCTCTTGGACCAGCAAGCCAAGCAAACCATGCATACTCCTTCAAGCTCAAATCAGCTCAACTTCAACTTAACTTAGCTCAACGAGCTCGTTTCAGCTCATTTCATTATTGCGTTTATTATGCTGGAATAAATCATTTAAGTTGCTGTTAGTTTTATTAGTTATTTAGTTTTAATAATTAATTTGTCATAATCTGGACATGTTTTAATTATGTTCTAAATTAAGTACTTAATTAATTAGGACCAATTAAATATGTCTTAACTATTACAAAGATTAATTATGTCCAGCCTAATTTATGGTGCAAGATTTATTTGTTTATGTTGCCGAATTTAATGTGTCTAAAAGGGATTTAATTTGTTGAATTAAATGTTGTAGGTACATTACCCCTTGGACGGCATAGGTGCATGGATGATTTAAAATTGGTGTGCTGATCTTTGGTGTCCCCTAAGTGACCATTCAGCCAAACCTTACAACTCTTCAAGAAGACCGATTGGCTACCCAAGACAAATTAAGGTTGTTCACACCCATCCGATTATTCCTTTCACACCAAGGGCTGTTCGGTTTTGTTTGTTCACACATGTGTGGCTGTTCAAATCAGTTTGTTCACATTCTAAGACTATTGAAGTGCTCTAGCCAGCTCCTTAATCACATGAACATTCGGCTGAATCAAGCAGCAGCATTAATTCCAAATTCAAGCATTTGGCCGAACCTATTGATGGCATTTCAGCTCCCAAACAATTCATTCAATTTTTCTATTGAATCAAGCATCTAGAAGCTGCCCCTTGCCGTTCTCCATGCACAAGAAACTTCAAGGAATCTTTACCAAAAATTCTAGAATTTTCAGTAACCATTTAGCTACCTCAAGAGCCTATTCGGCTATCCCTTGTATTCACTATAAATTGTGGCTTGTGTTACTTTGTAAAGGACTTTTGCCAAATTTTATATAGCCGAACTTTTGTTCTTGTGAGAATTTTCTTCTCTAAGTCTTGTTTAAGATTTTTGTTGGCTTATCTACCTAGTAGTGGCAACAACCTATTTCTTTAACGAAACTGAACTTATCACTAGTTTTAGTGTGGCATTCAAAAAAACCCTTTATACCGAGGTTCCTATCTGCCTAGATAGTGGGTCAAGGTCCATTTCACTTCAACCATCCTTTCTTAAGAACTCATAAGTCTCGGGTCGATATTTTCTAATATCGGTTCAACTTGTTCTTAGGACCTACCATATCATAATTCATCCGTTTCTCAAATATTCCAAATTCAACCGACTTTCGTTTCTTTTCCGAACCATAAAACACCTACCAACTATCCTAACTTTCTTCTTTCTTAAACCTAAACTAATCACCCTTCTCGAACCTCAACTTTGACATTCAAGTCTCATTCAAACCTGAAATCACTTCTCCATTCCATTCTAATCAACACCTTCTCGTAGACGATCGGGCAAACTACATATGACTCAACTCAAGTCGAGGCGAGCTCGTATCAGAAACTCAACGGCACCACGTTGAACTATCCAACGTATGACAAAGAGATGTATGCCTTGATCTGATCCTTAGAGACTTGGCAACATTATCTATGGCTGAAGGAATTTGTAATCCATAAGGATCATGAGGCCTTAAAGCACCTCAAAGGACAAGCGAAGCTCAATAAATGTCTTGCCAAGTGGGTGGAATATTTAGAGTCATTTCCCTACGTGATAAAGTATAACAAAGGTAAAGAAAACATTGTTGCCGATGCATTATCACGAAGGTATGCACTTGTCAACTTATTGGATTCTAAACTACTTGGTTTTGAATTTATAAAAGATCTTTATCAAAATGATGCTGATTTTGGTGCAATATATAAGTGTTGTTCGCATGGTGCATATGAAAAGTATTTTTAGCATGAAGGCTATCTTCTTTGTGAGGGAAAACTGTGTATACCTGATGTGATCTGGCCCAGGTTAATCGAGTCGTTTCACGTAGATGCCCGATCGTCGATGAGGAGTTTCGTACCAAAAGGATGGTTTGTTTGTAATCGGCTAAAAATATGTAGTCAAGTGATGGATATAAGTTCACAAAGGGGTAAGTAGGATATGGATAGGTTTGACAACAAGGGGATGAAGAAAGATAGCTAATTTGTTTGGCTCGATTTAAGGATAAAATAATAAAGATAAAATATAAGATATTCGGTGGGGATGGATAAGTGAACTTAAACACCAGAAACGATTCAACACTAAAGAGTGTCACCCCGATTTCTATTTGGTTAAGGTGGATTTGTGGAATTGTAGAAGGGTTGAACGCCACACCAATGCAAGGTGATAAGTTCAAAAGAGAACGATAGACGCCACTAGCACGCTAGATAAGTCAGATCGAGACTCGTACGAAATAGGATAGGAGGAAACCTCTCAATCAAGTTTTCAATAATCAAATTCTGTCACCTTTTACAATAAACAAAATAAACTATTTATAGGCTCTCTAATGCCTATTATAATTCAGCTACTAATGTGTTCACACAATAATTAAAAATGTTCACACTTCAAGCATTAAATCTCTGTTCATGGATAGTGTAAGTTCATGCATGGATGAATAATCATGTTTCTTCCCAAAACCTGTTCATGCATGCTTAACCAATAAGAAAGCTTCCTTGTTCCATGAATGTGCATCTTCAATTCATATCCAACCCCTCTTGGACGAATGCTAGGTGCATGGGTCATGCATCTCTCTTAATTAAAGCTTTAATGATGGGCTGGTTCATGAATGGAACCATGTACCTTGTAAATTCGTTCTCCCCTTTGTACATGCACATT
Organism: Gossypium hirsutum; assembly: GCF_007990345.1. NCBI lineage: Eukaryota > Viridiplantae > Streptophyta > Magnoliopsida > Malvales > Malvaceae > Gossypium > Gossypium hirsutum. The sequence continues at coordinate 71,425,845 of NC_053425.1, forward strand.
ATACATTCAATGTGATGAATTAAGGTAATATTCCCTCCCTTTGGACGTTCATGAATCCACCCATACATGTATAGGAGCTGATTGGTCAAATTGAGGTGTGAATGGCTTAGATGCTGCCTTGGGAATACGATCGGCCAAGCTTGTGCTTTAAGTTGCTGGACACCTTTTGGCCAAATAGGTGCCTTGGGGAGCCAAATGGATAAGCCACCATTCATTGAAAGAGGCCTTACATGCACCGTCCCATACATTGAACCTATCATGCATGAACCTTGTTTAATTACTCTCCAAATTCAGCTCACCTAAAAAAACACATGAACCAAAATTAAATCACATAATATTCAGCTGAACAAACATTAATATAATTTAGACACACTAATTAAACATAAATTAAATTAGACAAATTTAATAAAGTCTTAACAAGACATATTAAATTTGGCCAAGACACATTTAAAACATGTAATAAGTCAAAACATAATTATGAGCTGTAGTAATTTAAGCTCAATTAATAAATTACTTAATTTATTCAGACATTAAAATAAATGAGTTGAAATAAACTTAAGCCAAGCTCAAACGAGCTAAAGTAAGCTAAATTGAGCTCAAACGAGCTAAATTAAGCTCATGTGAGCTAAATCGAGCTGGGAAAAACTAAGATTGAGCTTGTTGAGTTGAGATTGAGCTTCATCTTGCACTTGGGGCCCTCGTGTTTAGGCCAATCATGATAGCAACGAGTGGTGCCACAACATGATGCGATTGAGATCACATCAATACCCCAAGGGTCAGTTAGGAAGTGCTTGTCAATAAAGCCCATAATGGTGGACTTATGGGTCACTTTGGAGTTGCGAAGACCTTAGCCACATTGTACGAACACTTCTATTGGCCCAAGATGAAACGTGATGTAATAAGAAAGTGTGATCGATGCATTACTTGTAAGAAAGCGAAGTCACAGATCAAACCACATGGTTTGTACACACCATTGCTTATACTGAATGCACCGTGGGTTGACATTTCAATGGACTTTGTTCTAGGTCTTCTTAGAACCAAACGAGGAAAAGATTCAATATTTGTTGTTGTGGATCATTTCTCGAAAATGGCTCATTTTATACCTTGCAGTAAAACTGATGATGCTACTAATGTTGCTAATTTATTTTTCAAGGAAGTTGTTAGGTTGCACCGGATCCCTCGTACTATCGTCTCCAACCGTGGCACAAAAGTTATAAGTCATTTTTGGAGGATGTTGTGGGGCAAGTTAGGCACCAAATTGCTATTTTCAATGACGTGCCACCCCCAAACGAATGGCCAAATAGAGGTAGTTAACTGAACTCTATCAACCTTACTTTGAGCCATCCTTCAGAAGAATTTGAAGCTGTGGGAAGAGTGTTTACCTCATGTGGAGTTCACTTGATACGCACCTCTTCGTAGACACCAAAGGCCAAAGGTGGTGGTGATTTATCTCCTCAAGGATGGCCGACCAACTTCCCCAAGCAGCGTCTTTGTGTTCACATTTTGCTAAAGGTTCTTTTCACAGCAAGGGCTGATCGGTTCCATGTTTTCACACCTAAGGACTATACGTATTCGGCCTTTCACACTTTAGGGGTTGTTGGAGTGCCCAAAAATGCTCATTAAAGCTGAGTCCTTTTAGCTCAACCAAGCAGCACATTTAAGGAGCAATCAAGCTAGTTTTAAACACCTTGGCCGAACATGGACAGCACCATTCAACTACCCCATCAACTCCATCAATGCTCAGCTAAATAACCAGCATCTAGAAGGTGTCCATTGATGTTTTTCAAGCTAGGAAGGTTCTAGGGATGTCCAAAAAGCTACCAAGAAACTTCCAGCCTCTTTCTAGCTTAATTGAACCATCCATTCAGCATCCCATATGGCCATTCAGATGCTCTTTATTTAGGCTATAAATATGAGTAGTTTGTCACTTGTAAAAGGCAAATGAACATTTTATGAACTTTGTTTACTTTGTGAGTTTGTTTTCAACTCTCATTGTTCTCCAAAGACTTGTTTGACTTATCAAGTAACCCTTGTGGTGTTAGCCCGTCTTTGTTCAAACTTATCACTTTGTCCAAAAAGTGTGGTGTTCAAATTATACCAAGGTTCCTATCATCTTTGATAGCTGGTCGGGGTCTTCATCAACTATCCAATATCCATTCATCACCTTCCCGACTTAGGTGTTTTCATAAGTTACGGGTTAACACACCATTTTTGTGTTAGTTCATACTTGAACCCTTAGTCGATTCCCATCCACCATTTCTTAAACTATCTAATAACCACATCGAACCATTTTGAGCCTAGTTCTTTCTTCCTAAATAAACATTCTCGAAAGAACCTTAACTTACTCGATTTTCGATCGAGCAAACATTATGACTAAAATCTCAACTGAGGAGAGTACGTATCATCGAGACATCACCAAAATGAGTTTGTATCATTTGGTATCAAAGCTAGTAAATTTGGAGTAAGAATCGATGTTCTCGGCATTACGTATTGTAGTTCAATTAAAACAACAAAAAAATTCAAATTTTAAAAAAATCAGTCTCCATTCAAATTCAAGTAGTGGATGTCAAGTTTTGTAAGTGAAAAAAAATCGTGAAAAAAAAAGTTAGTTTTGAAAATTCTATTTGCTGCTCGAAATCATCCATTCAATATCCTACCATTTGGCCACACTTAAACCTTTCCATCTTTGTTCCAAGCCTACCCTTTGTCCTACAACATTCTCTACCTGACGTGACCACACCCCTAGGCTCAATAAGCTCCAAGCATGATCCCATCGAGTTACCCAAAGGACCTATAACTCGAGCTCGGGCAAGCGCCTTCAAGAAGCTGTTTCAGCTTTGTTTGCTCAACTTTGGAATGACAATGAGCTCCAAGCCAAAGGGATAGATTGGGCCAGCTTAGTACAAGCTTCATACACTTTAGTTTAAGCTGATTTCAACTCAATTCTAGCTAGCTGATCTCTATCTAGCTCAATTCAGCTAATTTGAGCTTAATTCAACTCGTTGAGCTAGATTTAGTTTCCCTCCAGCTTATTTCTTTATCTTTTTAAATAAACTAAGTATTAGCTTTATTTCATACAAATTGTCATAGCTCAAGTCCAAATTCGCTAGCTCAAATCAGCTCATTAAATTGTTTTCAAATGTTTGAGCTAGATGAATTTAATGTGTGTCTTATTTAGTGCATAATCTTAATGTGTTCGGATTTGAACAAATTTAATAGCTGCTGCTATCTAATTTGTCCAGCCGATTACATGTTTTAATTTGTCTAAGCTACAACCGAATTTATGTTGTGTCTTAATTTATTGTTTGTGTTTAATATGTCTTAGTTATTACTTGTTTTAATGTGTGCTAGGTGAATGCAAGATTTTAATGTGTCTTTGGTTGCCAAAATTAATGTGTCTTAAGTTTGATTTATTGTTGAATTTATTTTGTGCAGGTGCATGCTTGGGATGTCATAAATAGGAGCTGATGGTTCAGCTCTTCCAAGCACCTCATCGTGCATAGCAACAACCAAAGTAAGCTGCTGGTTGCTATCTCCAAGCAACCTGATACGAGCTCGCCTCGACTTGAGTTGAGTCGTATGTAGTTTCCGATCGTCTACGAGAAGGTGTTGATTAGAATGGAATGGAGAAGTGATTTCGGGTTTGAATGAGACTTGAATGTCAAAGTTGAGGTTCGAGAAGGGTGATTAGTTTAGGTTTAAGAAAGAAGGAAGTTAGGATAGTTGGTAGGTGTTTTATGGTTCGAAAAAGAAACGAAAGTCGGTTGAATTTGGAATATTTGAGAAACGGACGAATTACGATATGGTAGGTCCTAAGAACAAGTTGAACCGATATTAGCAAATATCGACCCGAGACTTATGAGTTCTTAAGGAAGGATGGTTGAAGCGAAATAGACCTCGACCCACTATCTAGGCAGATAGGAACCTCGGTATAAAGGGTTTTTGAATGCCACACTAAAACTAGTGATAAGCTCGGTTTCTAAAAGAAATAGGTTGACGCCACTACTAGGTAGATAAGCCAACAAAAATCTTAAACGAGACTTAGAGAAGAAAATTCTCACAAGAATAAAAGTTCAGCTACATAAAATTTTGCAAAAGTCCTTTACAAAGTAACACAAGCCACAATTTAGAGTGAATACAAGGGATAGCCGAATAGGCTCTTGAGGTAGCTAATTGGTTGCTGAAAATTCCAGAATTTTTATAAAGATTCCTTCAAGTTTCTGATGTGATCCGACTCGGTTGATTGAGTCGATTCACTTGATTGCCCGATCTTCGACGAGAAGTTTGTTCGATTTTGTAGATAGATGGAGTTAGATGATTTTTAATAGCGGAAGTTGAGAAAATGGGTTCAAAAGATGGTTTGGATAGATGTTTGATAGGCTCGGTGAAATAAAGAAATATTGTTTATAATTTAATAGTTAAAATGGAATGGAAAAAATAGAACTCAAGCGAAGAACGATTCAATACTATATGAAGTATTGCCCCGGGACTTATATTGCTTAAGGTGGGTTTAATGGATTGTCGAAGATGGACCTTGACCCGTTACCTATAGAGAGGTAGGAACCAAAGGCATAAAAAGGTGGATGAACGCCACACCAGGATGGTGATAAGTTCAAGAAGTCGGGTTGACGCCACTAGCAAGCTAGATAAGTCAGAACGAGACTCGTACGAAATAGGATAGGAGGAAACCTCACAATCAAGTTTTCAATAATCAAATTCTGTAACCTTTTACAATAAACAAAATAATCTATTTATAGGCTCTCTAATGCCTATTAAAATTCAGCTACTAATGTGTTCACACAACAATTAAAAATGTTCACACTTCAAGCATTAAATCTCTGTTCATGGATAGTGTAAGTTCATGCATGGTTGAATAATCATGTTTCTTCCCAAAACCCGTTCATGCATGCTTAACCAATAAGAAAGCTTCCTTGTTCCATGAATGTGCATCTTCAATTCATATCCAACCCCTCTTGGACGAATGCTAGGTGCATGGGTCATGCATCTCTCTTAATTAAAACTTTAATGATGGTGATGTGAGCTTGCCTACGGACAATGATGTGAGCTTGCCTACGAACCAAATGGAGAACGAACAAGAAGCCATTAAGCTGCCCATTGGTCCAATAACGCGAGCTAGAGCTAAACGATTCAAAGATGCTATTTTAGCAATGGTGGAACGGGTTGAGGAAAATGATAGCAAGGAGTTTAAAAACGAGCTGAACATATTCAACTTCTTTGAAGCTGAATTTCGTTCTAGCTAATTAATTTGCTGCTGGAATTTTAGACCATTTAAATAAGCATTTAAATAAGTTTCATTACAGCTTTTAAATATGTCTTAATTTATTACAAGTGTTTAATATGTTGATTTGGTTGAATTAAAGGTGTCTAGATGTCATTTAATTTGTTTGAATATATTACATGAATTAACTATGTTCAGCCGAATTAATGTGTCTTGTTTAGTACATATTTAATTCGGCTTAATGTTAATTAGTATGTTCATATTATGTTTTAAATTAATTCAGCTGAATTGAGTTAAATTAATGTGATTCATTTGTTTTATTTAGGTTCAGCCGAATGTGGAAGATGCATGGGAAAGGTTGGCCGAATGTGGTGTGCAAGATGCATGCATGTTGGATTCAATGCACCTAATGATACATGCATGAACTACATTAAAAATGGTGTGCTGATTATTGAAGTTCTCTAAGTGACCATTCGGCTAAAGAGATAGTTTTTCAAGCTGCCATTATTTCCTTCACATTGCTGGATACATTTTGGCCATTCGGTTCTTGGTGTTCACATTTTAAGGCTCTTCAAAACCGTCCATTCACACCTAATGTGGCTGTTCAAGTGCCCTCTTTATTATTGATAATTTTTCAGCAAGAGTTGCCTATTGAATGATCATTTAAGCTCATCAGCTGAATGTAGCTGCTACATGCATTCCCAAGATTCATTTGCTTAATATGGAAGCTTCATGTATGGTCACTATTCAGCCGAACCTACATTGGCCATTTTTGTTCAATGTTTGCTTAGAAACTAAGTCTAGAATATGTCCATTCGGCTACTAGGCATTAGGCTATAAATAGTTACTCATTTTCTTGTAAAAGGACTTTTGACAAATTTCTGAATGAAATATCATTTTAGTGAGGCAATTCACTCTCTTTATTCTCCAAAGCTCAAATTGACTTATCTTCAACTAGTGGCGTCAATCTGACTTTGTTTCGAACTTATCACCATTGGTGTGGCGTTCTTCATACCGTAGGTTCCTATTTTGCTAAATAGAGGGTCTCGGTTTTTATCCCAAATCCTTTCTTTCTTTGAAACCTTAAGCCCCGGGTCCTTATTTGCTAATAAGGGTTCGACTTGTTTTCATTGAAATATCCAGCAAACAACACTCCATCAAACTCCCTTGTTTCCCAAAGCCATTTTAATTTTAAACACCAAGACTTGAATTTATTTCAAGGCCGACACTATCTAATTTCGATCGGGAAATATTACGACTCGTTACTTCATACGAAACGAGCTCGTATCAGATGGGCTGGTTCATGAATGGAACCATGTACCTTGTAAATTCGTTCTCCCCTTTGTACATGCACATTATACATTCAATGTGATGAATTAAGGTAATATTCCCTCCCTTTGGACGTTCATGAATCCACCCATACATGTATAGGAGCTGATTGGTCAAATTGAGGTGTGAATGGCTTAGATGCTGCCTTGGGAATACGATCGGCCAAGCTTGTGCTTTAAGTTGCTGGACACCTTTTGGCCAAATAGGTGCCTTGGGGAGCCAAATGGATAAGCCACCATTCATTGAAAGAGGCCTTACATGCACCGTCCCATACATTGAACCTATCATGCATGAACCTTGTTTAATTACTCTCCAAATGCAACTCACCTACAAAAACACATGAACCAAAATTAAATCACATAAAATTCAGCTGAACAAACATTAATATAATTTAGACACACTAATTAAACATAAATTAAATTAGACAAATTTAATAAAGTCTTAACAAGACATATTAAATTCGGCCAAGACACATTTAAAACATGTAATAAGTCAAAACATAATTATGAGCTGTAGTAATTTAAGCTAAATTAATAAATTACTTAATTTATTCAGACATTAAAATAAATGAGTTGAAATAAACTTAAGCCAAGCTCAAACGAGCTAAATTAAGCTCATGTGAGCTAAATCGAGCTGGGAAAAACTAAGATTGAGCTTGTTGAGCTGAGATTGAGCTTCATCTTGCACTTGGGGCCCTCGTGTTTTAGGCCAATCATGATAGCAACGAGTGGTGCCACAACATGATGCGATTGAGATCACATCATACCCTCCCTCTTGAAGACGATTTGTCCTCAAATCGGGCCACTTGCTCGCGAAAAATTTTTCGAGATCACAAGCCCTTTTGTTCATGATCCGAAAAGTATTGTTTTTAAAACTCCAGGAACCACAAATGGTTTGAAAAGAAAATGATTTAGTTCCATGCCCTCCCTCTTTAGAAGGAAACCATTCCAAAGTGTCACCTACATAGAAATGGAACGAATTAGTGACACTAAAATTTATAAACTCAAACGATCTTTTCAGAATCTTATTCAAAATTAGAATGCATAATCCAATGCCGGGATCAAATGTAGAAGTGGATCTTACCTGTTCACAATGATTTTCCATACTTGGTAATAAAGGATGCATCAGAATCAAATCAAATTTATAATCAAAATTTATCAAGGAGTCCTCCAAATGATCATGTAATCTAAGTTCCACTCGATCAATCTTACTTAAACATGCAGAATTTATATAGCAAAGCAGATTTGAGACACCATCTTCAAATTCAAATGCACTAACCATTTTACATGCCATCGTCTTATCACATATTCGGATCAAAAGAAAATTAAACAAGCATGCCTTTAAACATTCATATGTCTCGATTCTGTTAAACAAAAATAAACAACATTCTCCACAATAAAAAATTTGATTTTGTCTTAACAAGCCAACAAGATTCACACGTCTCGTTTTCAAACTTAGTGACAAAGCATCATACAAGCAACGATTGTTTACTTGGTCATTCAAACAAAATTTACAATGCTTGCCTTCTCTCAAAGATGAACCAGAATAGCGAACTCCAGGGTTGAACACACGATATTGTTCACTCGTTCCAAAATGCAGTGTGAATTTCTTAATTACCAACAATTCACACAAGTGGAACAAAAAGAATTTGAGCATGCATATGTTCAAACATTCATACATCGTAAATCTCATTCGAATAGACTTGTTCAAACATGGGGAATTTATGCAAAAAATAGAAAATTCAAATTATCACCACACACAAGTAGACTAGGCGTTTCACATGCCAACTTTTTATCACAAGAGTTCAAAATTTGTTTGTGCGGATTTATTCGTACTTCAGTAAAATTCTTGCCAATACCATACTCATCAATAGGAAAACACTTCTTACCACTATGGAAGGTGTAATCACCATCATTCAGAATATGATAATCAAACAAATCAAACTTTGTATGTGAATAATCTTTATCGCACACTATCACACTTTGTTCATGCTGATCTAATCGAACGCCTTCAATAAAATTGCCAGCAACAAACTTATCATAGAAAAAACTTTTCAAAGCACTAGTTGAAACAAAATCATAAATAATAGATGAACGAAAATTAACCAATTCAATGGGGAAAACAATTTCGCAAAAACAATTTTCAGCAATCTTGTCATAAACATGTGAGTAAATGAGTTGAAACTCGCTCAACAAGGAACCCTTACCTTGCTTACCATTGGAAATGTGACAATCATTTTTATCTTCCAACTTACCTCTTTCAATCAATTGAAAACGTCTCTCGGTAGAAAGGTAATGAAGTTGGAACCAATCCGTGGATGGAATCTTGCAAACCTGAAACAAAGAAAAATCACAAGGTAATTTCGAAAGGGGGTTAGCAAAAAAATTCCTCTCTTTTTTGTGATTACTCACTTCACTCGTTTCTTTTACAGACTCTCTTTCTTTTTCACTTGATTTCTTTTCAAGCTCTCCTTCAATTTCTTTTTTCGCTTTTTCTTTTTCAATTTTTTTTCATTCTCAATTTCTTTTTCAATTTTCTTTTCTTCATTTTCTTTTTCTTTTGCAATTTCTTTTTCTTTTTCGTTTTCTTTTTGTTTTCTTTCAATTTCTTTTTCAATCTCTTTCTCCTTTTATCGCTCAATGGATTGCTTTATTTTGAATTGGTCTTCTTGCACTTGTTCCGGTGTGAGCGGCGCTAAAGTGATTTTCCTTCCTTGATGCTTGAAGGAATACCTATTGGTACGTTCATCGTGAATGACCTTGCGATCCGATTGCCATGGTTCTCCTAGCAACAAATGGCAGACTTGAATAGGCACAACATCACAACGGACTTCGTCTTGGTATCTTCCGATGGAAAATGCAACACGCACTTGTTGAGTAACTTCAAATTTGCCTTCAACACCAAGTCCTTGCAGTTGATAGGGTCGTGGATGCTTGGTAGTGGCCAAGCCAAGTTTTTTTACCGTTCGAATACTAGCCATGTTTGACCTACTTCCACCATCAATAATGAGGCAACAAACTTTATCGTGGACACGGCAACGCGTGTGAAACATATCTTCACATTGTGGTTCATTTTCCAATCTTTGAAGGATTGCACAAATCTTGATGTCAACGATAGTAGATGTCAAATCTTCTTTATCTTTGTCGAATTGTCGAAATTCAGATTGCATTATCCTTTGCATTTCTTGTCTCCACATTTGGAATTCAAATTCAGAAAATTCTTCAGACATGCTTCAACAAAATATTAGAAAACAAAAGTTAAATTAGAAAGAAAAATAATTCTCACCACAAATCTCTCAAGTTCGCTCAAAAAGAAAAATTCACTCACTCGTGTTTGAACTCTCTTTTAGGCTTTTTTTTTCGAATGAACTCACGCTCTCTTGCCTTTTACCACTCGACCTCGTCTCACAAATTCGTAATTCGTCTCGATAGACTTAATTTGCTGCTTGAGGGTCGGTTTCAAAATGGGTTACAAGGGATAATGTCGGGTGTAGGGTAGGTTGAATAAAGAAGAAAATTGGTTTAAAGTGTTGAGTTGTGATGGGTAAATAATGGTAGGAAGGGAAACTTGATGATCGGAGTAATAAGTGATAATGATAAAAACTCGCAAGACTTTTCACTTTTTTTTCTTCTTTTTTTTAACTCGATTTTTTTGTCACTTCTTTTTTCCTTTTTTTCGATTTTTTGAATTTTTTTTGAATTTCTTCTCTTTTTTTTAAATCCAATACAATAGTAAACAAAATACAAGGAAGAGAAAAAAATTAAATTCCAACTCAAATTTTTTTTTGATTTTTTATTACTTTTTTTTTACATTACGAACCTACTCCGAGCTTGATACGAATGTCGGCATTCCTCGTTTTAGTAGCTCTGATACCAAATGATGTGATCCGGCTCGGTTGATTGAGTCGATTCACTTGATTGCCCGATCGTCGACGAGAAGTTTGTTCGATTTTGTAGATAGATGGAGTTAGATGATTTTTAATAGCGGAAGTTGAGAAAATGGGTTCAAAAGATGGTTTGGATAGATGTTTGATAGGCTAGGTGAAATAAAGAAATATTGTTTATAATTTAATAGTTAAAATGGAATGGAAAAAATAGAACTCAAGCGAAGAACGATTCAATACTATATGAAGTATTGCCCCGGGACTTATATTGCTTAAGGTGGGTTTAATGGATTGTCGAAGATGGACCTTGACCCGTTACCTATAGAGAGGTAGGAACCAAAGGTATAAAAAGGTGGATGAACACCACACCAGGATGGTGATAAGTTTAAGAAGTCGGGTTGACGCCACTAGCGAGCTAGATAAGTCAGAACGAGACTCGTACGAAATAGGATAGGAGGAAACCTCACAATCAAGTTTTCAATAATCAAATTCTGTAACCTTTTACAATAAACAAAATAATCTATTTATAGGCTCTCTAATGCCTATTAAAATTCAGCTACTAATGTGTTCACACAACAATTAAAAATGTTCACACTTCAAGCATTAAATCTCTGTTCATGGATAGTGATGTGATCCGGCCCGGATTAATTGAGTCGTTTCACGTAATTGCCCGATCGTCGACGAGGAATAGTTGAGTTATCGAAAATAGGATGAAATAAGGCTAAAGATGCGGAAGCTTTCAAATGGTTTTAAAGGTTGGCTAAGGTGATGGTAAATTTATAAGGGTAGTAGGCTCGATTTAAGGATAAAAATAAGAAAAATGGAAGTTGATAAATGAAGGCTCGGTTTTGTAAAAAGATATTATAGTTGGGTAAAATCTAGGATAGTCGGTGGAATGGATAAATGAGCTTAAACGCCAGAAACGATTCAACACTAAAAAGTGTCACCCCGATTTCTATTCGGTTCAAGGTGGGATTGCGGAATTGTAGAAGGGTTGAACGCCACACCAAAGCAAGGTGATAAGTTCAAAAGAAAACGATAGATGCCACTAGCACGCTAGATAAGTCAGATCGAAACTCGTACGAATTTAGAGAGGAGAAAACTCACTCTTTGAACAAAGTTCATTCAAATGATCAAAAGTCAAAAGTCCTTTTACAATGAAAATGAACAACTATTTATAGTGTTCAGCTAGGTAGCCGAATGGCCAAAACAAAGACTTAATGTCTAAGTAATTAATTAGGCTAGAAAAATGCTAGAAAATTTTGGAAATAAAAAACTAAATTGCTGGAGCTAAATTCAGCTGAATTTGAAGCTCAAGGGACGATTTCTAGAAGAGCAAATGCACTTGGAGAAATGGCAGCAGCTAGGTTCAGCCAATTGAGCTTAAATGAGCTCATTAAAATGTAATTCTTGGCTGAAAAGAGACCAGCATTAAAGGTGAACGTGAACAGCCTTGAAGGTGTGAAAAAGGAGTTGGAAAAGTCTTTGGAAGTGTGAACAATGATCAGCCAAATGGTCCTTGGTGTGAACTCCAAATGTGAACGCATAGGTGCTGTTTTGGGAAGTGCATCGGCCAGCTTTTGGAGAATGAATTTAGTTGCTCTTCTTGGCTGAATTAACACCTTGAATTATCATAAAATGAGCCATATCCATGAATCCAACCATTCATGTATTCAGCCATTCATGTATAATCCCATACGTTGTATTGAACCATTCATGCACTTGGACTTTAATGCTCCTTCATGCATTCAGCCATCCTACAAGAAAAAAACATGAACTAAATTAAGTGCAAATGTATATTCGGCTGAACTAAATGGTATTAAGACAAATTAAATATAATCCAGCCACCTAATTAAATTCGGCTAACACAACATAATTATAACATGTAATAAGCTGACAAGTAATTAAGAGCTGTAACTAAATTAACTAATTAACTTAAATAATTAATTTATTCCAGCAAATAAAATTAATTTAGCTAAAGAGCTAATAATGAGCTGAATTGAATTTAAACCAAGCTCAAACGAGCTGAATTAAGCTCATGTGAGCTAAAATAAAATTCAGTGAGCTGAACCAAGCTAAATGGAGCTTGAGGAGCTGAATTCAAGCTGAAATCAAGGGCATCCTTGGGCAGGGTCGTATCATTCCCCCCTTCTTTAGAACGACTTGTCCTCAAGTCGAGCCGTTGGTTCACTCGATCATAGCTCCGCGTACTCATCTTTCCTCGATCAAACGGAATCGAACACAAATAAAATAAACCACCAAACTGTTTTGTTACATCTTCACCATACAAAGTCTCATCAAACGAAGGAATTAGTTTAAATGAGTAATCACAAATCATCAAGAATTCATTTGAGCAAATATGTGGCCCAAGTACCATTTGGGTAGAACATTCATAATCCTTGCAAGAAGGTATTTTCCAAATTTCATACCCACAATCGATTGAACAAAGCTTTTTGCAAGTTATGATTTTACCACTTAATCGGCTTAAATCTTGCATAGTTAAGCTTAACAGTGGCCATTGATCTTTCACCTTTTCAACAAACTTGTCATCAAGGAGAATCTTACCAAAAATTTTCAAGAGACATGTGGACACATTCAACTTAATCCGTTCATCGATCAAGCAGATAAACTCCTCACCACAACTTATTGAACACAAATTTTTATCACAAACAGATGAATGCACAGTAAAACCTTGCAATGGAAATTGAACGATTGGTTCTTCCAAAATCGCATCATCAGCATCAATAAAAATAGATGATTCATTTTTAAATAAAGCTGAACAGTTAAACACATCACAATTTAAATTCCTTGCAACAACCAATTCTTCAACAAAAATTTTATTACCAACCGAATAGGGCAGAGAAATTTTAAAGTTATCGTAAGTCATACCTTGTTTACCTCGAGGGATGGAAAAGCAAGGATCATTTTTACCTTTGTCGATCATCATAAATCTTCTCTCCTCGGAAATGTAGTCTAGTCGAATCTCTGTGGCTGAATTAACCTTAACGAAATGAAATACGAACTTCAAATACAACCACAAAAATGGATTAAGGAATGAATTTAAATTGAAATCAAATTTTTCATACCTCAGTTCCTTATTCAACACCCAATTATCAAAACAATAGAAATTGTTCACACAAAATTGATGAAGCTTGACTTTCCCATAAAACGAACCAAAATAGATTCCGGGTTTAAAAACTTGATTTTGAGTATTCATGCCAAAATGTAGCAAAAATTTCATTAAACCAAACACGTTAAACCAATGGGATTTTTGCATACACAGGGACAAACAATTAAAACTTTTTACATTCATCAATTCATACTTGCACAAATTCATGGATTTTCCACAAAGCGTTAATTGGTGTACAAAATTGTCACAAATGAAAAATTTAATCGCCTTTCGTGAAAAACCGTCATCACGCAAAATTAAATCTTTGGTTTGTTGATTGGAACAAAAATCAACCACATTCAGGGAGTAGCAATTAATCAGACCAAAATAAGGAGAGCGTTTAGAAATTAAGTCACTAAAAAGTATTTCAACAATTTTCAAACCTGGTGGTCGTGACTCGATCGTTAACATTTCCTCACCTCTCTTACCTTTGAACTCTTGGGGCACGTTTTCATCTTCAACCTTACCTATACTGACCATATGAAAATGTCTTTCATCGGAAAGGTAGTGAAGTTGAAAATTATCGTTTGATATCTCGGGCACCTGGAAAGAAGAAACAGAACAAGAACAAGTTTCATATGGATTAGTCGAAATGCTCCTCACTTTTTCTGGTTCGTTTATCTCTTTTTCTCTCGTTTCTTTTCTAATCTCAACTTCTTTTTTTCTCTTTTCATTTCCCCTCTCATTTTCAATTTTATTTTCGACCTCACTCTCTTTTTGGATTTCTTTTTCTTTTTCAATCTTTTCTTCTTTTCTTTCGATTTCTCTTTCTCGCTTGCACTCTTGTTCAATCTCAATTTCTTTTTTGAATTCTTTCTCTTCATTTTCTTTTTCTCTCACTTTTTTAATTTCTTGTTCCTTTTCTTTCATTTCTTTTTTTCGTCTCTCGATTTCATTCCATATATGCTCATTTTCTCTCATCAACATTTCTTGTCTTTCTTTTCTTCTTATTTCTTTTTCTTTTTGCCTCGCTCTTTCATTATAGGATGGAGATGTTGCAAAAGAATCAGCACAAAATGACTCTCGTTGGGTATAATTAGAATGACTTTCATACAAAAAATGATCACCTCTTCGAGATTGATTCTTGGCGGACGAATACCTTGGTGCATATGAAGGACTACTTGTGATTCCTCGTTCGTCACCTTGAAAAGCTTCAAACTCAAAACTTTCTTTGCTTCGTCTTGAGTTCCTCGTTGAATAGAAATCCCGATAAGAATCTCTTAGCGAGTAGTCTTTGGACGCGTATTGCCGTGATGATCTCGACTCCGTTTCTCGACTTGGTGGATTTTGTTTCCGTTGGGACTTTTTCTCCACTCGGTTCAAACGTCTTTTTAATGGGCTTAGTTTTTCCTCCAAAATTCGGCCCATCTCGTTCACCAAGTATTGAAATTCATCAGTAGAGAATTCTTCTTGAGACATGATTTAATTACTAAAAAAATGATTAAAACAAAACAAAAATTAAATACCTCACCACAAAAATCTCATGTTTCACTCACAAAGAAAATTGGATAACACTCCACTCGTGTTTACACTTGTTTAATGGCTTTTGCTCGCTCTAATGTACTCACCACTCGTGCCTTTTTCCGCTCGTCTCACTCTCGTGAATTCGTATTTTGTTTCAAGAAGACTTATTGCGGCTTAGAGGGTCGGCTTCAAATGGGTTACAAGGGATAATGTCGGGTGTAGGGTAGTGATACAAGAATGATCGCGGACCAAGATCGAGTTGCCAAGTCACGAGAAACTCCTACGAAAGGTCCTAGACAAATAGATCTGAAAACAGAAACAAAGATTAAGATTAAACCAAATCAGATTTGAATTTAAAATTCCCAAATTCAATTAAAAGAGCAGCAAGAAGAAAAGAAATAGAATCGATGAATCAAACGAAATTGAGAAGAAAGAAAATATGTGAATCTGCCAAGGAATTGATTCGGCCAAGAATGCCCAATTTCCAACAATCAATTGATTCCCAAATTGAAAGAGATCCAATCGGCCAAACCCTAGGAATTGGGGGTTTTTTGAGAACGACTCTTTGCTGCCAATGAATGATGATTTAATTCGATTCTTTGAGTTGAATATGGCTGGAAAGACACAAGAAGAACAGCAAACAAATGAGATAAAGAATCGGCATAAGTAGGAATAAAGAAATAAAACGAAACAGCAAGAAATAAAGAAAGTCCTAAAGATCCTTAAAATCCCGAAAGATTTCACAAATCCCTTCAAACGGCTCTAATCTCCCCTCCAAAGAATATCAATGGCAAGAAGAAGGTTGAAGATGGCTCCCACAATCAAAAGATTGTTAAAACAACTTCTAAAGAAAACTCAAGAGAGAAATCTTGGAGAAAACTCAAAGAAAATTCTGCTCTCAACAAATCTGAAATTTTAATAATAATGATAAGTGTTTAACAAGGTGGACAGCCATGCCTTTAAATAGGCCTTATAACTAGTCCTAATCTAATTAGAAAACTAAAATAAAAAAAACTCCTAATTATTTTAATATGGAAATTCAGTCAAAGGTCATTTTATCTGGGACTCTTGGACTGAATATTGACATAAAAATTTAAACTAAGTAAATAAATAAATAAATAAATAAATAAAAATAAAAATAAAACTTTACAACTTGGGCCACTTTGACAATTTAGCCTGATTTTCAACTAAGTATGGATGGATTTCTTGATTGGGCTGGGAATTTGCTTATTGGGCCTCGCCTTCAAGAATTTGGGCTTTTGTGACTCGTATCAGGTAGGCTAAACAAAGAAAATAAAAATCAAAGTATGTGTGGCGTTTTGGGGGGTAGAGGGAATGGTAGAATGAATGGATGCTCGGAAGCAACAAGAAACAAAATAAAACTCACAAGACTTTTCACTTTTTTTTAACTTGATTTTTTTGCTCACCCTTTTTTTTTGTCTTTTCTTTTTTTTTGCTCGATTTTTTTTCACTTTTTTTTTGAATTTTTTTTCAATCAATTTCTTCTCTTTTTTTTAAATCCAATACAATAGTAAACACAATACAAGGAAGAGAGAGAAAAAAAATTTAAATTCCAACTCAAAATTTTTTTTGATTTTTTTTGACTTTTTTTTCGCTACGAACCTACTCCGAGCTTGATACGAATGTCGGCACTCCTCGTTTTAGTAGCTCTGATACCAGATGATGTGATCCGGCCCGGATTAATTGAGTCGTTTCACGTAATTGCCCGATCGTCGACGAGGAATAGTTGAGTTATCGAAAATAGGATGAAATAAGGCTAAAGATGCGGAAGCTTTCAAATGGTTTTAAAGGTTGGCTAAGGTGATGGTAAATTTATAAGGGTAGTAGGCTCGATTTAAGGATAAAAATAAGAAAAATGGATGTTGATAAATGAAGGCTCGGTTTTGTAAAAAGATATTATAGTTGGGTAAAATCTAGGATAGTCGGTGGAATGGATAAATGAGCTTAAACGCCAGAAACGATTCAACACTAAAAAGTGTCACCCCGATTTCTATTCGGTTCAAGGTGGGATTGCGGAATTGTAGAAGGGTTGAACGCCACACCAAAGCAAGGTGATAAGTTCAAAAGAGAACGATAGATGCCACTAGCACGCTAGATAAGTCAGATCGAAACTTGTACGAATTTAGAGAGGAGAAAACTCACTCTTTGAACAAAGTTCATTCAAATGATCAAAAGTCAAAAGTCCTTTTACAATGAAAATGAACAACTATTTATAGTGTTCAGCTAGGTAGCCGAATGGCCAAAACAAAGACTTAATGTCTAAGTAATTACTTAGGCTAGAAAAATGCTAGAAAATTTTGGAAATAAAAAACTAAATTGCTGGAGCTAAATTCAGCTGAATTTGAAGCTCAAGGGACGATTTCTAGAAGAGCAAATGCACTTGGAGAAATGGCAGCAGCTAGGTTCAGCCAATTGAGCTTAAATGAGCTCATTAAAATGTAATTCTTGGCTGAAAAGAGACCAGCATTAAAGGTGAACGTGAACAGCCTTGAAGGTGTGAAAAAGGAGTTGGAAAAGTCTTTGGAAGTGTGAACAATGATCAGCCAAATGGTCCTTGGTGTGAACTCCAAATGTGAACGCATAGGTGCTGTTTTGGGAAGTGCATCGGCCAGCTTTTGGAGAATGAATTTAGTTGCTCTTCTTGCCTGAATTAACACCTTGAATTATCATAAAATGAGCCATATCCATGAATCCAACCATTCATGTATTCAGCCATTCATGTATAATCCCATATGTTGTATTGAACCATTCATGCACTTGGACTTTAATGCTCCTTCATGCATTCAGCCATCCTACAAGAAAAAAACATGAACTAAATTAAGTGCAAATGTATATTCGGCTGAACTAAATGGTATTAAGACAAATTAAATATAATCCAGCCACCTAATTAAATTCGGCTAACACAACATAATTATAACATGTAATAAGCTGACAAGTAATTAAGAGCTGTAACTAAATTAACTAATTAACTTAAATAATTAATTTATTCCAACAAATAAAATTAATTTAGCTAAAGAGCTAATAATGAGCTGAATTGAATTTAAACCAAGCTCAAACGAGCTGAATTAAGCTCATGTGAGCTAAAATAAAATTCGGTGAGCTGAGCCAAGCTAAATGGAGCTTGAGGAGCTGAATTCAAGCTGAAATCAAGGGCATCCTTGGCCAGGGTCGTATCAGATAGTGTAAGTCAATGCATGGTTGAATAATCATGTTTCTTCCCAAAACCCGTTCATGCATGCTTAACCAATAAGAAAGCTTCCTTGTTCCATGAATGTGCATCTTCAATTCATATCCAACCCCTCTTGGACGAATGCTAGGTGCATGGGTCATGCATCTCTCTTAATTAAAACTTTAATGATGGGCTGGTTCATGAATGGAAGCATGTACCTTGTAAATTCGTTCTCCCCTTTGTACATGCACATTATACATTCAATGTCATGAATTAAGGTAATATTCCCTCCCTTTGGACGTTCATGAATCCACCCATACATGTATAGGAGCTGATTGGTCAAATTGAGGTGTGAATGGCTTAGATGCTGCCTTGGGAATACGATCGGCCAAGCTTGTGCTTTAAGTTGCTGGACACCTTTTGGCCAAATAGGTGCCTTGGGGAGCCAAATGGATCAGCCACCATTCATTGAAAGAGGCCTTACATGCACCGTCCCATACATTGAACCTATCATGCATGAACCTTGTTTAATTACTCTCCAAATTCAACTCACCTACAAAAACACATGAACCAAAATTAAATCACATAAAATTCAGCTGAACAAACATTAATATAATTTAGACACACTAATTAAACATAAATTAAATTAGACAAATTTAATAAAGTCTTAACAAGACATATTAAATTCGGCCAAGACACATTTAAAACATGTAATAAGTCAAAACATAATTATGAGCTGTAGTAATTTAAGCTAAATTAATAAATTACTTAATTTATTAAGACATTAAAATAAATGAGTTGAAATAAACTTAAGCCAAGCTCAAACGAGCTAAAGTAAGCTAAATTGAGCTCAAACGAGCTAAATTAAGCTCATGTGAGCTAAATCGAGCTGGGAAAAACTAAGATTGAGCTTGTTGAGCTGAGATTGAGCTTCATCTTGCACTTAGGGCCTCGTGTTTTAGGCCAATCATGATAGCAACGAGTGGTGCCACAACATGATGCGATTGAGATCACATCAGTTTCTTGTTCATGGAGAACGGCAAGGGGCAGCTTCTAGATGCCTTGATTCAATAGAAAAATTGAATGAATTGTTTGGGAGCTGAAATGCCATCAATAGGTTCGGCCAAATACTTGAATTTGGAATTAATGCTGCTGCTTGATTCAGCCGAATGTTCATGTGATTAAGGAGCTGTCTAGAGCACTTCAATAGTCTTAAAATGTGAACAAACCGATTTGAACAGCCACACATGTGTGAACAAACAAAACTGAACAGCCCTTGGTGTGAAAGGAATAATCGGGTGGGTGTGAACAGCCTTAATTTGTCTTGGGCAGCTGATATAGGAATGCGCGCGGACCAAGATCGAGTTGCCAAGTCACGAGAAACTCCTACGAAAGCTCTAAACGAACAGATCTGAAAATTAAAACAAAGAACAAGATTAAACTAATCAGATCTGAAATTAAATCCCCAAATTCAATTAAATGAGTAGCAAGGAACAAAGAACGAATGAATAAATGTATTCGGAGTTCAAGAAGATGAAGTCGAACTCCAATAGTGAAATCCCACAAGCCGAATCTGCCCAAGAACAAACCGACAATAAAAACCCCAAATTCCAGCAACTTGATTTCCCCAAAATCAGAATGTATTAATCGACAAGAACCCTAGGATTTAGGGATTTTGGTTCGAAACTTTACTGCCCAAAAATAGACCGATTAAATGGAAGGATCTTGGAGTTAAACAAAGCTGAAACACAAGCAAGAACAGCAAAAAGATTAGATAATGAATCGGCACAAGTAGGAATAAAGAAACAAATCGAAACAGCAAGAAATAAAGAAAAGTCCTAAGAACCCTTGAATTCCCGAAAGAATTCACAAATTCCTTCAAACGGCTCTAATCTCCCCTCCAAAGAATATCGATGGCAAAAAGAAGGTTGAAGATGGCTCCCACAATTAAAAGATTATTAAAATAACTTCTAAAGAAAACTCAAGAGAGAATTCTTGGAGAAAACCCCAAAGAAAATTCTGCACTCAACAAATCTGAAATTTGATAGAAAAAATAATAATAAGATCTGTTTTTTCAAAGGGTGGCTGGCCAATGCTTATATAGGCCTCCAACAAATCCTAATCTCACAAGTAACTAAAAAAAATTAAACCTAATTAATAAAATAACAAGGTAAATTCGGCCATGCACTTATATGGGCTGTTTTGGGCCGAATTTTACATGTAATGCTCCTAAAGATTAAAAAATTAAATTAAACAAGTAAGATGTTTACAAATTGGGCCCTTTGACATTTTGGCCTGATTTTCAACTAAGTATGAAGAAATTTCTTGATTGGGCTGGATTTTGGTTATTGGGCCTCGCCTTCAAGAATTTGGGCTTGTGATCCATCTCCTACCGAAATTGGGTCGTTGACGCTCGTAATGGAGATCCAACGCGCTTTGGCTGCAAGATTCGGTTTCTTGGACCAAGATTTCCAAGATTTGAAATCTTGATTTTCTTGATTCTTGAAATCGCTCCGAACAGCAAAATTGGGCCAAGATTCGATTTCTTGATTTTCTTGAAAACAAGAAAGTGAATCTTGATTTTCGCCCATCACCTTCTTAAGCTTGGGTTGGGCCTTTGTGACTCGTATCATTCCCCCTTCCTCAAAAAGATTCGTCCTCGAATCTAAAAAAATCAAATGAACTCGACTTTCCTCGATCGAACGGGACTAATGGCAATTGAGTCCACTGAAAAGAATAGCCATGAAATAGTAAGTAGCAACGCAAACAAGCTTGTAGTCCAATTATAAGCATAATAGAACAGGTATAACGCATGTGAATGGACAGATTCAGATTACCATGCCTTAATCGACGGTCTATAGATTCACTCACACATGCATTATCAAAAACAAGAATCTTTTTATCAACCATCAAAATAGATTTATCATCAATAAATAAAATAGGACAGTCAAGCACGTTTCGATCTAAGTGTTCATCAACACGATCTTTGTCGCTATCCGAGGAGTACAAAAGTGTTTCAAAGGTTTCAAGCATATTACCTTGCTAAGCAAAAGAATAAGGGTCGATTTTACCTTTTTCATTTAAAACAAACCTTCGTTCATCGGGGGCATAGTGTAGTCGAATCTCCGTTGTTGAGTTAACCTTTGTCAAATGGAACTCAAAGTTCATGTACAACCACATAAACTGTTTAAGGCACGAATATAAATTGAAAACAAATTTGGAAAATTTCGTTACCTTATTCTCCAAAATAGATTTGGACAAATTCGAGGATTTTACACAAGGTAAATCAAGAGAATAACAAATCACGCTTCTTTTCGTAATGACTTTATCAACCACAATCGAAGAGTAACAATTAATCGGATCAAAATGAGGGGATCTTTTAAGAACTAAGTCACCAAAAGTTTTATCAATAATTTTCAAATCTACACTGGACTCGGTTTCTAAAATTTCCTTACCTCGCTTACCTTCGGGATCATGTAGTGTGATTTCATCTTTGCTTAAGTTGATCGTATGAAAGCGTCTTTCATTTGAGAGGTATTGAAGTTGAAAGTTATCTTTCGATCTTTCGGGAATCTGAAAAGTAGCAACACAAGAAAAATTCATATCTTGGTTAGTGGAAACATTCCTCACTAGCCTTTCCTCGTCTTTTTCTTTTGTTTCTTTTTCTAACTCATTTTCTCTTCTTTCTTCAACTTCTTTTTCAATTTTCTTTTCTGTTTCACATTCCTTTTCACTCTCAATCTCTTTTTGCTCTTTTTCATTCTCTTTTTCTTTTTCCTCACTTGTTTTAACAGAATTTCTCAGTTTGATTTGGTCCTCATGGACTTGTTCCGGAGTGAGCGGCACTAAGGTAAGTTTCTTTCCTTGATGCTTGAAAGAATACCTATTGGTACGACCATCGTGAGTGACTTTTCGATCCAGTTGCCATGGTTCTCCTAGCAACAAATGGCAGGCTTGAATAGGCATTACGTCGCACACAACTTCGTCTTGATACTTACCGATAGAAAAGGCAATGCGCACTTGTTGAGTGACCCTAAATTGGCCTTCGTTGCTAAGCCCTTGTAGTTGATAAGGTTGTGGATGCTTGGTAGTGGTTAAGCAAAGCTTTTCCACCATCGTCGTGCTGGCTATGTTCGAGCAACTTTCACCATCAATAATAACTCTACAAAGCTTACCTTGTACGTGGCAGCGAGTATGAAAGAGATGTTCTCGTTGCTGCTCGCTCTTTGGTTTTGCCAAAGATGATTGTCCATGATCATGACAATCATCATCCATTCTAGGGACACGTTGAGGGTTGCACCTATGGGGCTGGTTATCCCTATCTTCCTTAACTGGATCTCGATATTGATGTTTTTGATTCACTCGTACCTCATTCAAAGTAGTATTCAATGCTTGAAGTGTAGCATTTATTTGTGTGATTGCAGCAGTATGTCTGTCTAACTGTTGTTGGACTTTCATAAGTGCATCATTATTATCACCTTTAGACATCTTCAAAACCTGTAAAAAATAAACACTCAACACTCAAAAATAAAAGTTAGCAAACCTCACCATTAATCACTCAAAAAGAAAAATCAAATTCTCAATGAGGTTGAATTCAATCTTGTGAGTTCTTTATCAGAGTTTATATCAACCAATTAGAGAGTGTGAACCAAACTACCAAAGAATCCTAATTTGCACTAGGATGCCAAAAACTGACGAGACACCAAGTGATTCGTGTTGCACTGAGGAAGGATTGATACGAGCTCGATTCGGATGATGTGACGAGTCGTATTATATTCCCGATCGAATTTAGGTAGTGTCGATTTAGTTCAAAATTCAATAAGATGAGTTATATTGGTTTTAAATGAATTAGGAAGCAAAACGGGGATAAATGGTTTCCAATGAAACAAGTACGAACCCTTATTAACAAATAAGGACCCGGGCTTAAAGGTTTCAAAGAAAAGGAAAGAAATGGTAGATAAAACCGAGACCCTCTATTTAGCAAAATAGGAACCTTCGGTATAGTTGGAACGCCACACCTTATGGTGATAAGTTCAAAACAAAGTCAGATTGACGCCACTCGTAAAGATAAGTCAATTGAGCTTTGAAGAATAAAGAGAGTGAATTGCCTCACTAAAATTATATTTCATTCAGAGATTTGTCAAAAAGTCCTTTTACAAGAAAAATAGAAACTATTTATAGACTTTCAACTAGTAGCCGAATAGACAAGTTCAAGACTTAATTTCTAAGCAAACATTGAACTAAAATTCAGCTTAACTTCATGAATATGGGCAATGTAGATTCGGCTGAATTGTGACCAACTATGAAGCTTCCACCTTAAGCAAGTGGATCTTGGAGATGCATGTAGCAGCTACATTCAGCTAATGGGTTTAAATGAGCATTCAAGAGGCAACTCTTGCTGAAAAATTACCAATAATAAAGAGAGTACTTGAGCAGCCATATCAGGTGTGAATGGACGGTTTTGAAGAGCCTTAAGGTGTGAACACCTTGAACCGAATGGCCAAAAGATTTCCAGCAATGTGAAGGAAATAAATGGCAGCTTTGGATAATGAACAATCATCTCTTTTGGCCGAATGGACACATAGAAAACTTAAAAATCAGCACACCAATTTTAATGCATTCCATGCATGTATCATTAAGTGCATGAACCCAATATGCATGCATCTTCACATCCATTGAATCTTCATGCATGAATCTGTCCCATTTCACCTTCAAATTCGGCTGCACCTAAAAACACACATAAACTTAATTAATTTCAAGCAAATTCAGCTGAACTAAATTAAAGTATAATGTGAACGTCCTAAATAACATTGAGACAACTTAAATATTAACAAATCATAACACATAAATTCGGCTGGACAAATTTAAAACATGTAATAATTTAGACAAATTAAATGACATCTAGACACCTTTAATTCAGCCAAATCAAGACATATTAAACACTTAAATTAATTAAGACATATTTAAAAGCTGTAATGAAACTTATTTAAATGCTTATTTAAATGGTCTAAAATTCCAGCAGCAAATTAATTAGCTAGAACGAAATTCAGCTTCAAAGAAGTTGAATATGTTCAGCTCGTTTTTAAACTCCTTGCTATCATTTTCCTCAACCCGTTCCACCATTGCTAAAATAGCATCTTTGAATCGTTTAGCTCTAGCTCGCGTTATTGGACCAATGGGCAGCTTAATGGCTTCTTGTTTGTTCTCCATTTGATTCGTAGGCAAGCTCACATCAAGGATTGTGCACACGTTTAAATCCTACTAACACAAGAAACAAGAAGGTGTTAGATATTGTAAAAGGAGAATAAAAAGCAAACAAATGAAAACCTACAGCTAAGAATCAATAAAAATTGCTGAAAATAGAAAACCCGAAAAACTGCGGAGTAACTTGACAACTTCGTTCGAGGTGTTCCCGATCTCCAAAAATCACGAAATTAAATCTGGAGTGTCCTTATATATTTAATTTTTGATCTGGAAATTTTGGGCACCAAACTCAACCCGCTGAATATTTTTTAAAATTTTTATTGGATTTCATCTTTTTTCGATTTTTTGACTTTTTTGACTGATTTTTTTGCGGGAATAATTTTTTTATATTCAATAACAGTGCCAAAAATATGTATGTAAAATTTCAGATCAATTTGACAACGTTTACCCACTCAAATGAATTTTTTTTGAAAGATTTTTCTGGGTAAAACTGCTGTTTTTGCTTTAAAAAATTGAGATCAGTTTAGAAATCAACCAAGAACACCCAAAACGCCCAAAATCTGATACCAAATGATATAGGAATACGCGCGGACCAAGATCGAGTTGCCAAGTCACGAGAAATTCCTACGAAAGCTCTAAACGAACAGATCTGAAAATTAAAACAAAGAACAAGATTAAACTAATCAGATCTGAAATTAAATCCCCAAATTCAATTAAATGAGTAGCAAGGAACAAAGAACGAATGAATAAATGTATTCGGAGTTCAAGAAGATGAAGTCGAACTCCAATAGTGAAATCCCACAAGCCGAATCTGCCCAAGAACAAACCGACAATAAAAACCCCAAATTCCAGCAACTTGATTTCCCCAAAATCAGAATGTATTAATCGACAAGAACCCTAGGATTTAGGGATTTTGGTTCGAAACTTTACTGCCCAAAAATAGACCGATTAAATGGAAGGATCTTGGAGTTAAACAAAGCTGAAACACAAGCAAGAACAGCAAAAAGATTAGATAATGAATCGGCACAAGTAGGAATAAAGAAACAAATCGAAACAGCAAGAAATAAAGAAAAGTCCTAAGAACCCTTGAATTCCCGAAAGAATTCACAAATTCCTTCAAACGGCTCTAATCTCCCCTCCAAAGAATATCGATGGCAAGAAGAAGTTGAAGATGGCTCCCACAATCAAAAGATTGTTAAAACAACTTCTAAAGAAAACTCAAGAGAGAATTCTTGGAGAAAACCCCAAAGAAAATTCTGCACTCAACAAATCTGAAATTTGATAGAAAAAATAATAATAAGATCTGTTTTTTCAAAGGGTGGCTGGCCAATGCTTATATAGGCCTCCAACAAATCCTAATCTCACAAGTAACTAAAAAAAATTAAACCTAATTAATAAAATAACAAGGTAAATTCGGCCATGCACTTATATGGGCTGTTTTGGGCCGAATTTTACATGTAATGCTCCTAAAGATTAAAAAATTAAATTAAACAAGTAAGATGTTTACAAATTGGGCCCTTTGACATTTTGGCCTGATTGATACGAGCACGCCCCGTGAACTTCATCGAGCAAGTCTGTCAAGCCGAGCATTGACATGTTGGCAAGCTGATCCCAGCTCGTTTCCAGCTCCACGAGCTCCGTCTAGCTCAAATCCAGCTTATTCAAGCTCGATCCAACTTGCCTGAGCTAAACCGAGCTCACTCCTAGCTCATATTTAGCTCACGAGCTAAACCTTAGCTCAACTTCAGCTTAGGAGTTTACCCTCAGCTCAACTTCAGCTCACGAGCTAAAACTTAGCTCATTTTAGTTTAAACTCGATTTTGTCTTTAATACATTAAATAAAATTTGCACATATTCATTTAAGCATTAAACTTGTCTTATATTAATATTTGTTATTAATATATCATTGTCATTATATAAATTGATTATGTTCACATAGCCGAATTAATGCATGACATTAATGTGTTCACATCATGCCGAATTTATGAGTGTTCATGAGATGTCTTAATGACTTGTTTATTTCATGTAGGTACATTCCTTTGGACGGTACAATGTATGAATGAAGAAACATCTCTTTTGGGCATTCCACACTCATGAATGAAGAAGTATTAAATGCTGGTGCATGTACGGCTAGATGCAATGTTTCTACAAATTCATGCATGTGTCGAATGCATGTATGGACATTAAAGGCTAGTCCATGAATGGATCAAATGCATGGGATGATAGAATGCATGAATGGCTTAAGTGCATGTATGGTGGCTGTCTCTTAACTTTCCAAGGCACTTATTCGGCCAAGAAGTAGCTGCTAACTAATTCTATGTTGACGATAGAGCTCCTTGAGCATGTTCACACTTTGAATTGACCTATAGGCTACTACACATGCATGGATGGGTTCAAGAACGTCCAAGGGAAGGAATTAACTCAATAATTCAACACATTGATTGAATTAAGTGCATGCACAAAGGGGAGAACGAATTTACTAGGTTCATGCTACCATTTATGAACTTACATGCCATTAAAGTGTTTAATTATGAAGATACATGGTCCATACAAGTGCATGAACGTCCCAAGGAGATGAATGCAACCTTTTGGTGCACATACAAGTCACTTGAAGCCTTTCTTTATGACTAAGCATTCATGCACAAACTAAGGGGGAAGAAAGTGTCCATTCAGCTAGTGCATGAATCTGCCGAATTTATGAACTATTTTAATACATTAGTGTGAACGTTTTTATTATTGTGTGAACACCTAGATGCCGAATTTGAATGGTCATCTATGTGCCTATAAATATTTGTTTTCTTTCATTTGTAAAGGACTTTTGACTTTTGACTTTTGATCATTTGAATGAACTTTGTTCAAAGAGTGAGTTTTCTCCTCTCTAAATTCGTACGAGTTTCGATCTGACTTATCTAGCGTGCTAGTGGCGTCTATCGTTCTCTTTTGAACTTATCACCTTGCTTTGGTGTGGCGTTCAACCTTCTACAATTCCGCAATCCCACCTTGAACCGAATAGAAATCGGGGTGACACTTTTAGTGTTGAATCGTTTCTGGTGTTTAAGCTCATTTATCCATTCCACCGACTATCCTAGATTTTACCCAACTTTAATATCTTTTTACAAAACCGAGCCTTCATTTATCAACTTCCATTTTTCTTATTTTTATACTTAAATCGAGCCTACTACCCTTATAAATTTACCATCACCTTAGCCAACTTTTAAAACCATTTGAAAGCTTCCGCATCTTTAGCCTTATTTCATCCTATTTCCGAAACTCAACTATTCCTCGTCGACGATCGGGCAATCAAGTGAATCGACTCAATCAACCGAGCCGGATCACATCACTGATTTTCAACTAAGTATGAAGAAATTTCTTGATTGGGCTGGATTTTGGTTATTGGGCCTCGCCTTCAAGAATTTGGGCTTGTGATCCATCTCCTACCGAAATTGGGTCGTTGACGCTCGTAATGGAGATCCAACGCGCTTTGGCTGCAAGATTCGGTTTCTTGGACCAAGATTTCCAAGATTTGAAATCTTGATTTTCTTGATTCTTGAAATCGCTCCGAACAGCAAAATTGGGCCAAGATTCGATTTCTTGATTTTCTTGAAAACAAGAAAGTGAATCTTGATTTTCGCCCATCACCTTCTTAAGCTTGGGTTGGGCCTTTGTGACTCGTATCAGCTGCCAATCGGTCTTCTTGAAGAGTTGTAAGGTTTGGCCGAATGGTCACTTAGGGGACACCAAAGATTAGCACACCAACTTTAAATCATCCATGCACCTATCCCGTCCAAGGGGTAATGTACCTACAACATTTAATTCAGCAAATTAAATCCCTTTTAGACGCATTAAATTCGGTAACATAAACAAATAAATCTTGCACCATAAATTAGGCTAGACATAATTAATCTTTGTAATAGTTAAGACATATTTAATTGGTCCTAATTAATTAAGAACTTAATTTAGAACATAATTAAAACATGTCCAGATTATGACAAATTAATTATTAAAACTAAATAACTAATAAAACTAACAGCAACTTAAATGATTTATTCCAGCATAATAAACGTGATACGGGGTTGCGCGCGGACCAAGATCGAGTTGCCAAGTCACGAGAAACTCCTACGAAAACCCTAAACAATCAGATCCGAAACAAAACAGAAAATTAAAAGATTGAACTTTGAATTTCCAGATCTGAAATAAAATCCCCAAATCAGCAAAGAATCAAATTGAGAATAGAAATAAGTGTTAGTGATGTGATCTCAATCGCATCATGTTGTGGCACCACTCGTTGCTATCATGATTGGCCTAAACACGAGGGCCCCAAGTGCAAGATGAAGCTCAATCTCAGCTCAACAAGCTCAATCTTAGTTTTTCCCAGCTCGATTTAGCTCACATGAGCTTAATTTAGCTTACTTTAGCTCGTTTGAGCTTGGCTTAAGTTTATTTCAACTCATTTATTTTAATGTCTGAATAAATTAAGTAATTTATTAATTTAGCTTAAATTACTACAGCTCATAATTATGTTTTGACTTATTACATGTTTTAAATGTGTCTTGGCCGAATTTAATATGTCTTGTTAAGACTTTATTAAATTTGTCTAATTTAATTTATGTTTAATTAGTGTGTCTAAATTATATTAATGTTTGTTCAGCTAAATTTTATGTGATTTAATTTTGGTTCATGTGTTTTTGTAGGTGAGCTGAATTTGGAGAGTAATTAAACAAGGTTCATGCATGATAGGTTCAATGTATGGGAGTGTGCATGCACAATTGAGGTTCAATGGATGGCATTTAAAGGAGCACATGCATTTGGGACGTTCATGCAAGAGGGAGTTGCTGAAAGTTCATGTATTTGAAGATTCATGGATCATATTTATGGGGGGAAAATACATGGGACGTTTCATGCATGATTCATGCATTTTCAAGATGACCATTCAAGTATTTTAGGCACATTAATGCCTCATTCAGCCAAGGGAGATGTAGGATCATTAAAGAGCTGCACATTCATGGAATTATGGAGATTCTTCAAGGCTAAGGATGCATGAATGCATCAAGTGAAGCATCATGATGGTTCGGCCAATTCATGTACCATCTTCAAGCATGAACTGGATTTTAATGCTATTTGTGTGAACATGTTAAATACCTGTGTGAACAGAATTTAAGTTAGTGTGAACAACATAGATGCCGAATATCAATAGGCATTTTAGGCTTATAAATAGCTTACTTTTTTATTGTAAAAGGTTACAGAATTTGATCAATTAAACTTAATAGAACTTTTTGTGAGGTTACCTCCTCTCTTCTTTCGTTCGAGTCTCGAAGCGACTTATCTAGCTTGCTAGTGGTGTCAATCCGAACTCCATTGAACTTATCACCGAATCGGTGTGGCGTTCAACCATATTTTTATACCTTTGGTTCTTACCTCTATATAGGTATTGGGTCAAGGTTCGCTTCTATCCTTCCACAAATTTCACCTTAAGCAATATAAGTCCCGGGGCAATACTTTACATAGTATTGAATCGTTCTTAATACTTAAGTTCATTTTTTTCATCTCCATCCTATTTATTAAATATAAACTTTATTTCTTTTCTTATTAAACCGAACCTACAAAATATCCGAATTTAGCCTATCTTTTGAACCCTTTTAAAAGTCTTCCGCTTAAACTGAAAACAATCTTCATCTTAAAACAATTTCGAACGAACTTCTCGTCGACGATCGGGCAACTTTGTGAAACGACTCGATTAACCTGGGCCGGATCACATCATTTGGTATCAGAGCTACTAAAACGAGGAGTACCGATGTTCGTATCAAGCTCGGAATAGGTTCGAAACGTGAAAAAAAAAATCAAAAAAAAAGTTTGAGTTGTAATTTAAATTTTTTTTCCCCTTGTATTTAGCTTACTATTGTATTGGAGTAACAAAAAAAATCAAAAAAAAAAATTTCGAAAAAAAAATTGATTGAAAAAAAAATTCAAAAAAAAAAGTGAAAAAAAAATCGAGCAAAAAAAAAAAAAAAAAAGGTGACCAAAAAAAAAAATCAAGTTAAAAAAAAAGTGAAAAGTCTTGCGAGTTTTTATTTTATTTTTCTCTCTTATTTGTTCCGATCATCAAGTTTCCCTTCCTACCATTATTTACCCATCCCAACGCCACACTTAGCCTTGATTTTATTTTGTTTAGCCTACCTTACACCCACATCATTCCTTTGTAACCTATTTTGAAACCGACCCTCAAGCAGCAAATTAAGTCTATCGAGACGAATTACGAAATTGTGAGACGAGGTCGAGAGGTAAAAGGCACGTGTGTTTTACATCAAAGAAAAAGCCTAGAAGAGTGTAAACACGAGTGCGAGTGAAAATCATTATTTCTTTGTGAGAGATTGGTGAGGATTTTGAATTGGTGAGGTTCATTTACTATTTATTCTATCTTTCGATTTTCTAACATTTTCTTGAATCATGTCTCAAGAAGAATTCTCTACCGATGAATTTCAATACTTGGTGAACGAGATGGGCCGAATATTGGAGGAAAAACTAAGCCCATTAAAAAGACGTTTGGACCGAGTGGAGGAAAAAGCCCGACGGAAGCAAACTACACCAAGTCGAGAAACGGAGTTGAGATCATCACGGCAATACGCGTCCAAAGACTACTCGCTAAGAGATTCTTATCGGGATTCCTATTCGTCAAGGAATTCAAGACGCGACAACCTAGAGCTTGCAACTTCTCGACATGACAAACGAGAGAGGATGAGTTATTCATCGTATGACTCAAATAAGTCCTTCCCGGAGGATTGTTCCCGAAGAAATGGACGAGAAGCCTATGAAAATATTTTCTCTTCCTTCGGGGCAAATGATTATATTTTTGATTCTTTCGTGTCGACTGCACATTGTAATGAAATCGAAAAAGCGAGAGAAAAAGAAAATGAAGAGAAAGAATTCGAAAAAGAAATTGAGATTGTACAAGAGTACGAGCGAGAAAAAGAAATCGAAAGAAAAGAAAAAGAGATTGAAAAAGAAAAAGAAATCCAAAAAGAGAGTGAGGTCAAAAATAAAAGTGAAAATGAGAGAGGAAATGAAAAGAGAAAAAAGAAGTTGAGATTAGAAAAGAAACGAGAGAAAAAGAGATAAACGAACCAGAAAAAGTGAGGAGCATTTCGACTAATCCATATGAAACTTGTTCTTGTTCTGTTTCTTCTTTCCAGGTGCCCGAGATATCAAACGATAATTTTCAACTTCACTACCTTTCCGATGAAAGACATTTTCATATGGTCAGTATAGGTAAGGTTGAAGATGAAAACGTGCCTCAAGAGTTCAAAGGTAAGAGAGGTGAGGAAATGTTAACGATCGAGTCACGACCCCCAGGTTTGAAAATTGTTGAAATACTTTTTAGTGACTTAATTTCTAAACGCTCTCCTTATTTTGGTCTGATTAATTGCTACTCCCTGAATGTGGTTGATTTTTGTTCCAATCAACAAACCAAAGGTTTAATTTTGCGTGATGACGGTTTTTCACGAAAGGCGATTAAATTCTTCATTTGTGATAATTTTGTGCACCAATTAACGCTTTGTGGAAAATCCATGAATTTGTGCAAGTATGAATTGATGAATGTAAAAAGTTTTAATTGTTTGTCCCTGTGTATGCAAAAATCCCATTGGTTTAACGTGTTTGGTTTAATGAAATTTTTGCTACATTTTGGCATGAATACTCAAAATCAAGTTTTTAAACCCGGAATCTATTTTGGTTCGTTTTATGGGAAAGTCAAGCTTCATCAATTTTGTGTGAACAATTTCTATTGTTTTGATAATTGGGTGTTGAATAAGGAACTGAGGTATGAAAAATTTGATTTCAATTTAAATTCATTCCTTAATCCATTTTTGTGGTTGTATTTGAAGTTCGCATTTCATTTCGTTAAGGTTAATTCAGCCACAGAGATTCGACTAGACTACATTTCCGAGGAGAGAAGATTTATGATGATTGACAAAGGTAAAAATGATCCTTGTTTTTCCATCCCTCGAGGTAAACAAGGTATGATTTACGATAACTTTAAAATTTCTCTGCCCTATTCGGTTGGTAATAAAATTTTTGTTGAAGAATTGGTTGTTGCAAGGAATTTAAATTGTGATGTGTTTAACTGTTCAGCTTTATTTAAAAATGATCTTTGTTTTACTACTTTTAAAGGTAAGCCATGTAAGGGAGCTACTGTATTTGAGTCTTCTCAATCTTACTTGATTCTTGATGACGAGATTAGCAAAGACTTAGTTTGTGAGAAAGTTTTTCATCTTGATCTGATTGGAAATCATAATTTGATTGTTGATAAATGTGTTTTACATAGTAATGTGAAATATCTTTCTGCTCATGATCCTATCATTGTCAAGATTGATCAAGAAGTAAGTCCAGGTAAGCCCAAACAAAATTTGGGATTGTGTGATGAAAAGTTGACATCTAATCTGTGTGCTTGTGATGATCATGTGAATTATCTAAATTGTGGTGTGAACTTTTCTTGTTTACGTGTGCGAATGAAATATGAAGGATTTGATTGCTCGAATGTATGTATGCCTAACTCCTATTTGCTTGACATGTGTGAAGTCTTGGTGAAGAAGAAATTTTTGTTGCGTTGCGAAACGACCAATGAAAATCGCGTTTTTAAACCCGGGATATACATTCCTAAGTTAACGTCAAGCCAAGCAAGAGGAAGCTTTATTTTTGACCCTGGAGATTATTATTCTTTGTTCTTGTTAAAAGGGTTTGGATTTTGCAATTTTGATTTTCGAGATTATGCTTTTCGACTGACTTGTGATTTAGGTTTGTGTCCATTGGAGAAAAAGGTAAGAACGGTTTTTACTTTTGATCCCGGCACTGGTTCATTGGTTCAATTTTTGCATAAGATCTTAAGAAGACCTTTTGAACTTATAAACCATGGTGTCACTAATCTATTTAATTTTTGTGTAGGTGACACTTCGAAGTGGTTCCCTCCTAAAGAGGGAGGGTATAAACATAAATTGTGTCCTACTCAAGGCATGTCTGATTTGCAGGTTTTTGGGAGCAACTATGTCAATTCCATCGACAAAGGGGCTGGTGACGATGTAAAATTTTTTTCGAGAAAATGGCCCGATTTGAGGACAAATCGTCTTCAAGAGGGAGGGTATGATGTGATCTCAATCGCATCATGTTGTGGCACCACTCGTTGCTATCATGATTGGCCTAAACACGAGGGCCCCAAGTGCAAGATGAAGCTCAATCTCAGCTCAACAAGCTCAATCTTAGTTTTTCCCAGCTCGATTTAGCTCACATGAGCTTAATTTAGCTTACTTTAGCTCGTTTGAGCTTGGCTTAAGTTTATTTCAACTCATTTATTTTAATGTCTGAATAAATTAAGTAATTTATTAATTTAGCTTAAATTACTACAGCTCATAATTATGTTTTGACTTATTACATGTTTTAAATGTGTCTTGGCCGAATTTAATATGTCTTGTTAAGACTTTATTAAATTTGTCTAATTTAATTTATGTTTAATTAGTGTGTCTAAATTATATTAATGTTTGTTCAGCTAAATTTTATGTGATTTAATTTTGGTTCATGTGTTTTTGTAGGTGAGCTGAATTTGGAGAGTAATTAAACAAGGTTCATGCATGATAGGTTCAATGTATGGGAGTGTGCATGCACAATTGAGGTTCAATGGATGGCATTTAAAGGAGCACATGCATTTGGGACGTTCATGCAAGAGGGAGTTGCTGAAAGTTCATGTATTTGAAGATTCATGGATCATATTTATGGGGGGAAAATACATGGGACGTTTCATGCATGATTCATGCATTTTCAAGATGACCATTCAAGTATTTTAGGCACATTAATGCCTCATTCAGCCAAGGGAGATGTAGGATCATTAAAGAGCTGCACATTCATGGAATTATGGAGATTCTTCAAGGCTAAGGATGCATGAATGCATCAAGTGAAGCATCATGATGGTTCGGCCAATTCATGTACCATCTTCAAGCATGAACTGGATTTTAATGCTATTTGTGTGAACATGTTAAATACCTATGTGAACAGAATTTAAGTTAGTGTGAACAACATAGATGCCGAATATCAATAGGCATTTTAGGCTTATAAATAGCTTACTTGTTTATTGTAAAAGGTTACAGAATTTGATCAATTAAACTTAATAGAACTTTTTGTGAGGTTACCTCCTCTCTTCTTTCGTTCGAGTCTCGAAGCGACTTATCTAGCTTGCTAGTGGTGTCAATCCGAACTCCATTGAACTTATCACCGAATCGGTGTGGCGTTCAACCATATTTTATACCTTTGGTTCTTACCTCTATATAGGTATTGGGTCAAGGTTCGCTTCTATCCTTCCACAAATTTCACCTTAAGCAATATAAGTCCCGGGGCAATACTTTACATAGTATTGAATCGTTCTTAATACTTAAGTTCATTTTTTTCATCTCCATCCTATTTATTAAATATAAACTTTATTTCTTTTCTTATTAAACCGAACCTACAAAATATCCGAATTTAGCCTATCTTTTGAACCCTTTTAAAAGTCTTCCGCTTAAACTGAAAACAATCTTCATCTTAAAACAATTTCGAACGAACTTCTCGTCGACGATCGGGCAACTTTGTGAAACGACTCGATTAACCTGGGCCGGATCACATCAGTTAGGGTTCTTGAAACCCTCAAGGAGATTGTAATTCTGCCCAATTGAACACCAAGATAGTTTTCCCCAAATTTTGACAATCTAATTTCACCCAAAAAGAGTATGGAAAAACCCTAGAAATTGGGGATTTTTGGGCTGATTCCTTAAGATAGAAAAAGGCTGAAAACACAATAAGAACAGAAAATAGATTAGATAATGATTCAGCACAAGTAGAAATAAAGAAAAAATTTGATACGACCTCGGTTTAGTAGTTGAACCTGAGTCGTTTAGTTCCCGATCGTAAACGAAGAAGTATATTAGACCAGAAGAAGATAGAATATATTTGAGTTCAAAGAAGTAAAGTAAGTCTGTGCAAAGTTGGATATGGATTTGGTTTAAGTCGAAATGGTATGACTAGAATGGTCGAGTTCGGTTTAGGATTAATTAAGAAATGGTATTTGGTTTTGGTACGTTTTGGTATTTGGGAATTGGTACGAAATGGTAAGGGATTTGGTACGAAATGGTAAGGGTTCAAAAAGGTCAAGAGTGAACCAACACTAAAGAAAAGTGTCGACCCGAAACTTATAGGACCAAATTGAGTTGGAAATGGTTGATAAGGACCTTGACCCGATACTTAGTAAAGTATGAACCAAAGGTATCAAAGGTGAACGCCACACTCGGGTTTAGGGAGTGATAAGTTCGAAAGAAAGACTCGGAAAGACGCCACTAGAAGCTAGATAAGTCTTACGGGTCCCGAACGAAATTTGAGAGAAAATGCCTCACAAATTTGGCAGCAATTCGTTACTTAAAAATGTCAAAAGTCCTTTACAAAGTAAAATTTTAGCTATTTATAAGCAACACCTAAGCTAGCCAAATGGTCACTTACATTCCTTAAAAATTAAGCAAATGAATCACTTAAATGAACTAGCTAGATTCGGCTGAACATGGAGCTCCATTAGACACCTTCTAGATGAAGCATTGGACTTGGAAAAACTTGGATGATGCATGGATAGCTAGGTTCGGCCAATGGGCATAAATTAGCTCATTTATGTTGCAACTTTTGGCTGAAAAGTGACCAGCAATTAAGAGGGTAATGAGCAGCCAATTCAAGTGTGAAAGCTCAACATTGAAGAGTCATGGAGTGTGAACACATGGAACCGAAAAGCCAATATGCATCCAGCAAATGTGAAAGGATTAATTGACAGCTTTGGAGTTGGAAACATTAGCTCTCTTGACTGAATAGTCACCTAGGAATGCCAAATTCAGCTCACAAATTTGATGCATGTATCTCCAGGTTCATTGAATCTATTGTGCATGCACCAAGCTTAAATGCTCCATCCACATTCGGCCAACCTACATAAAACATGAATGAGCTCAAATTGATGTAATATTGGCTGAACATAATTAAAATAAAACTTTGACAAGTTAAACACATTAATTCGGCACTAAAAATCTGCACATATAATTTAGTTTGGACAAAACACATTAAAACATGTAATAAAATTTGACTCATTAAAAATGCATAAAACATATTAATAAGCTGTAAAAATTAAGACAAACTAATGACATGTAAAAATAACTCAATTAAGATGCAAAATTAAATTTCTCCAGATTTTAAATTATGCAAACAACTAAAATTAATTGAGCTGTAATAAACTAATTAAATTGACTCAAAATAATTATTCAGCTACTAAATTAATGTCCAATTGATATTGAGCTGAATCGTAAGTATTTGAGCTGAAATTGAGCTGATTCGAGCTCATTGAGCTTGAAAGGAGCTGGAAACAAGCTAAATGAAGCTCCACAAAATAAGATTGAGCTACGTCCAGCTTGCAAACACGACGAGCCTCGCTTGTAGGCTGAAACAATAGCCGTTCCCGGGGGCGGGTCGTATCAGAATTGACAATAAGAAATTAAAAGATAAGTCCTAAGAAGCCTTGAAATCTCGAAAGATCTCACAACTCCCTTCAAACGGCTCTAATCTCCCCTCCAAAGAATATCAATGGCAAGAAGAAGGTTGAAGATGGCTCCCACAATCAAAAGATTGTTAAAACAACTTCTAAAGAAAACTCAAGAGAGAAATCTTGGAGAAAACTCAAAGAAAATTCTGCTCTCAACAAATCTGAAATTTTAATAATAATGATAAGTGTTTAACAAGGTGGACAGCCATGCCTTTAAATAGGCCTTATAACTAGTCCTAATCTAATTAGAAAACTAAAATAAAAAAAACTCCTAATTATTTTAATATGGAAATTCGGTCAAAGGTCATTTTATCTGGGACTCTTGGACTAAATATTGACATAAAAATTTAAACTAAGTAAATAAATAAATAAAAATAAAAATAAAACTTTACAACTTGGGCCACTTTGACAATTTGGCCTGATTTTCAACTAAGTATGGACGGATTTCTTGATTGGGCTGGGAATTTGCTTATTGGGCCTCGCCTTCAAGAATTTGGGCTTTTGTGACTCGTATCATTCCCCCCTTCCTCAAAAAGATTCGTCCTCGAATCTGAAAAATCAAATGAACTCGACTTTCCTCTATCGAACGGGACTAATGGCAATTGAGTCCACTGAAAAGAATAGCCATGAGATAGTAAATAGCAAAGGAAACAAGCTTGTAGTCCAATCATAAGCATAACAGAACAGGTATAACGCATGTGAATGGACAGATTCAGATTACCATGCAAACAATCTAATTTGCTCACCACTGCCTCGTCAAATATTTGAAACAAAGATGGACATGTTTTAAGGCATTCAGTCGTCTCACATTGTTCCCACAAACCATGAATAAATTGTGAGTAATAAATCAAATGGTAAACATAATCGCACAAGTAGGTATTTGAAAAGATTCACATGGTTCACAGAGTTGCATAATCATACCATGCATTAATCGACGGTCTATAGATTCACTCACACATGCATTATCAAAAACAAGAATCTTTTTATCAACCATCAAAACAGATAGATCATCAATAAATAAAATAGGACAGTCAAGCACGTTTCGATCTAAGTGTTCATCAACACGATCTTTATCACTATCCGAGGAGTACAAAAGTGTTTCAAAGGTTTCAAGCATCTTACCTCGATAAGCAGAAGAATAAGGGTCGATTTTACCTTTTTCATTTAAAACAAACCTTCGCTCATCGGGGCATAGTGTAGTCGAATCTTCGTTGTTGAGTTAACATTTGTCAAATGGAACTCAAACTTCATGTACAACCACATAAACTGTTTAAGGCACGAATATAAATTGAAAACAAATTTGGAAAATTTCGTTACCTTATTCTCCAAAACAGATTTGGACAAATTCAAGAATTTTACACAAGGTAAATCAAGAGCATAACAAATCACGCTTCTTTTCGTAATGACTTTATCAACCACAATCGAAGAGTAACAATTAATCGGATCAAAATGAGGGGATCTTTTAAGAACTAAGTCACCAAAAGTTTTATAAATAATTTTCAAATCTACACTGGACTCGGTTTCTAAAATTTCCTTACCTCGCTTACCTTCGGGATCATATAGTGTGATTTCATCTTTGCTTAAGTTGATCGTATGAAAGCATCTTTCATTTGAGAGGTATTGAAGTTGAAAGTTATCTTTCGGTCCTTCGGGAACCTGAAAAGTAGCAACACAAGAAAAATTCATATCTTGGTTAGTGAAAACATTCCTCACTAGCCTTTCCTCGTCTTTTTCTTTTGTTTCTTTTTCTAACTCATTTTCTCTTCTTTCTTCAACTTCTTTTTCAATTTTCTTTTCTGTTTCACATTCCTTTTCACTCTCAATCTCTTTTTGCTCTTTTTCATTCTCTTTTTCTTTTTCCTCACTTGTTTTAACAACAGAATTTTTTAGTTTGATTTGGTCCTCATGGACTTGTTCCGGAGTGAGCGGCACTAAGGTGATTTTCCTTCCTTGATACTTGAAAGAATACCTATTGGTACGACCATCGTGAGTGACCTTTTGATCTAGTTGCCATGGTTCTCCTAGCAACAAATGGCAGGCTTGAATAGGTACTACGTCACACACGACTTCGTCTTGATACTTACCG
Source organism: Gossypium hirsutum (assembly GCF_007990345.1). NCBI lineage: Eukaryota > Viridiplantae > Streptophyta > Magnoliopsida > Malvales > Malvaceae > Gossypium > Gossypium hirsutum. The sequence continues at coordinate 71,464,989 of NC_053425.1, forward strand.
ATAGAAAAGGCGATGCGCACTTGTTGATTGACCTTAAATTGGCTTTCGTTGCTAAGCCCTTGTAGTTGATAAGGTCATAGATGCTTGGTAGTGGTTAAGCAAAGCTTTTCCACCATCGTCGTGCTGGCTACATTCGAGCAACTTTCACCATCAATAATAACTCTACAAAGCTTACCTTGTACATGGCAGCGAGTATGAAAGAGATGTTCTCGTTGCTGCTCGCTCTTTGGTTTTTCCAAAGAGGGTTGTCCACGATCATGAAGATCATAATCAGTTCTAGGGACACGCCGAGGAGCGCGCCTATGAGCAGGAGGCTGGTTATCCACATCGTCTTTAATTTGATCTCGATATTGAGGCTCTTGATTCAACCGCACCTCATTGATAGTAGCAGTCAACGCTCGAAGTGCAGCAGCCTGTTCGTCCAACTGTTGTTGGAATCTTTTAAATATGTCCTCATTATTATCACCTTTAGACATTTTCAAAAACCTGTAAAAATAAACACTCAACACTCAAAAATAAAAGTTAGCAAACCTCACCGTTAATCACTCAAAAAGAAAATTCAAATTCTCAATGAGGTAGAATTCAACCTTGTGAGTTCTTTATTAGAGTTTATATCAACCAATTAGAGAGTGTGAACCAAACTACCAAAGAATCCTAATTTGAACTAGGATGCCAAAAACGGACGAGACACCAACTGATTTGTGTTGCACCGAGGAAGAATTGTGCACACTTTAAAAATCCTACTAACACAAGAAACAAGAAGGTGTTAGATAGTGTAAAGGAAAATAAAGGCAAACAAATGAAAACCTACAGCTAAGAATCAATAAAAATTGTTGAAAACAGAAAACCCGAAAAACTACGGAGTAACTTGACAACTTCGTTCGAGGTGTTCCCGATCTCTAAAAATCACGAAATTAAATATTTAATGTCCTTAAATATTGAATTTTTGATCTGGAAATTTTGGGCACCAAATTCAACCTGCTGAATCTTTTTTAAAATTTTTATTGAATTTCGTCTTTTTTGATTTTTTTGACTTTTTTGACTGATTTTTTTCGGGAATAATTTTTTTATATTCAATCACAGTGCCAAAAACATGTATGTAAAATTTCAGATCAATCGGACAACGTTTACCCACTCAAATGAATTTTTTTTGAACAAATTTTCTGGGTAAAACTATTGTTTGTGCTTTAAAAAATAGAGATCAGTTTAGAAATCAACCAAGAACACCCAAAACACCCAAAATCTGATACCAAATGATATAGGGTTGCGCGCGGACCAAGATCGAGTTGCCAAGTCACGAGAAACTCCTATGAAAACCCTAAACAATCAGATCCGAAACGAAACAGAAAATTAAAAGATTAGAACTTTGAATTTCCAGATCTGAAATAAAATCCCCAAATCAGAAAAGAATCAAATTGAGAATAGAAATAAGTGTTAGGGTTCTTGAAACCCTCAAGGAGATTGTAATTCTGCCCAATTGAACACCAAGATAGTTTTCCCCAAATTTTGACAATCTAATTTCACCCAAAAAGAGTATGGAAAAACCCTAGAAATTGGGGATTTTTGGGCTGATTCCTTAAGATAGAAAAAGGCTGAAAACACAATAAGAACAGAAAATAGATTAGATAATGATTCAGCACAAGTAGAAATAAAGAAAGAATTGACAGTAAGAAATTAAAAGATAAGTCCTAAGAAGCCTTAAAATCTCGAAAGATCTCACAACTCCCTTCAAACGGCTCTAATCTCCCCTCCAAAGAATATCAATGGCAAGAAGAAGGTTGAAGATGACTCCCACAATCAAAAGATTGTTAAAACAACTTCTAAAGAAAACTCAAGAGAGAAATCTTGGAGAAAACTCAAAGAAAATTCTGCTCTCAACAAATCTGAAATTTTAATAATAATGATAAGTGTTTAACAAGGTGGACAGCCATGCCTTTAAATAGGCCTTATAACTAGTCCTAATCTAATTAGAAAACTAAAATAAAAAAAACTTCTAATTATTTTAATATGGAAATTCGGTCAAAGGTCATTTTATCTGGGACTCTTGGACTGAATATTGACATAAAAATTTAAACTAAGTAAATAAATAAATAAAAATAAAAATAAAACTTTACAACTTGGGCCACTTTGACAATTTGGCCTGATTTTCAACTAAGTATGGACGGATTTCTTGATTGGGCTGGGAATTTGCTTATTGGGCCTCGCCTTCAAGAATTTGGGCTTTTGTGACTCGTATCAAAATGCAATAATGAAATGAGCTGAAACGAGCTCGTTGAGCTAAGTTAAGTTGAAGTTGAGCTGATTTGAGCTTGAAGGAGTATCCATGGTTTGCTTGGCTTGCTGGTCCAAGAGCTTTCAAGAAGTCCAGCAATGGTTTCACCCCAAACTCTATCAACTAAGGCTGTTGTTGCGTCTTTGAATCTCTTTGCTCGAGCTTGGGTGATCGGTCCTACGGGCAATTCAAGAGGATCTTCATTGGCAGCCGACAACTCGGGAGGTGTAGTCGTACCACAACCCTTCGTGTATGCCAAAGGCCAAAGGAGCTGATGCTTTCTTTCTTCTAGGCTAACCATCTAGCTCTTCAAGGCAACATTTTAAGTGTTCACATTGCTCGAGATCCTTTTCACACAAGGGTGGCTGATCGGTTTTGTGCATTCACTCCAAGGGACCATTCACATTTAGTTTTCACACTTTGGGAACCATTGAAGTGCACAAGCTAATCATTAAAAATTCAAGACCTTTTAGCTCTACCAAGCAGGTCCATTAAAGAGCATTTAGTCCATTGGCTGAACATAGGCAAGACTATTCAGCTCACCATCCTTTCAATCAATGACCAGCTGAATGTTTCTAGGAGCTGTCCATTGGAGTTTTTCATACAAGAAGCTTCTAGGGACGTTCAAGAAGCTTCAAGGAAGTTTCAAGGCAATTTCTTAGAAATTTCCAGCTCATTAAGCTGAATTAAAATGACCATTCGGCTAGCCATTGTACTCAGCTATAAATTTTGGTTCAAAACTGATTGTAAAGAACTTTTGGACATTTTGTTTAATGAAACTTTGTTTCTGTGAGGTTTACTTCCTCTCAACTTTCGTACGAGTCTCGAGCGACTTATCTAGCTTGCTAGTGGCATCAACCGAACTTGTTTTCTGAACTTATCACCATCTCTTGGTGATACGGGGTTGTGCGCGGACCAAGATCGAGTTGCCAAGTCACAGGAAACTCCTACGAAAACCCTAAACAATCAGATCTGAAACGAAACAGAAAAATTAAAAGATTAGAACTTTGAATTTCCAGATCTGAAATAAAATCCCCAAATCAGCAAAGAATCAAATTGAGAATAGAAATAAGTGTTAGGGTTCTTGAAACCCTCAAGGAGATTGTGATTCTGCCCAATTGAACACCAAGATAGTTTTCCCCAAATTTCGACAATCTAATTTCACCCAGAAAGAGTATGGAAAAACCCTAGAAATTGGGGATTTTTGGGCTGATTCCTTAAGATAGAAAAAGGCTGAAAACACAATAAGAACAGAAAATAGATTAGATAATGATTCAGCACAAGTAGAAATAAAGAAAGAATTGACAGTAAGAAATTAAAAGATAAGTCCTAAGAAGCCTTGAAATCTCGAAAGATCTCACAACTCCCTTCAAACGGCTCTAATCTCCCCTCCAAAGAATATCAATGGCAAGAAGAAGGTTGAAGATGGCTCCCACAATCACAAGATTGTTAAAACAACTTCTAAAGAAAACTCAAGAGAAAAATCTTGGAGAAAACTCAAAGAAAATTCTGCTCTCAACAAATCTGAAATTTTAATAATAATGATAAGTGTTTAACAAGGTGGACAGCCATGCCTTTAAATAGGCCTTATAACTAGTCCTAATCTAATTAGAAAACTAAAATAAAAAACTCCTAATTATTTTAATATGGAAATTTGGTCAAAGGTCATTTTATCTGGGACTCTTGGACTGAATATTGACATAAAAATTTAAACTAAGTAAATAAATAAATAAATAAATAAAAATAAAAATAAAACTTTATAACTTGGGCCACTTTGACAATTTGGCCTGATTTTCAACTAAGTATGGATGGATTTCTTGATTGGGCTGGGAATTTGCTTATTGGGCCTCGCCTTCAAGAATTTGGGCTTTTGTGACTCGTATCATTCCCCCCTTCCTCAAAAAGATTCGTCCTCGAATCTGAAAAATCAAATGAACTCGACTTTCCTCTATCGAACGGGACTAATGGCAATTGAGTCCACTGAGAAGAATAGCCATGAGATAGTAAATAGCAACGGAAATAAGCTTGTAGTCCAATCATAAGCATAATAGAACAGGTATAACGCATGTGAATGGACAGATTCAGATTACCATGCAAACAATCTAATTTACTCACCACTGCCTCGTCAAATATTTGAAACAAAGATGGACATGTTTTAAGGCATTCAGTCGTCTCACATTGTTCCCACAAACCATGAATAAATTGCGAGTAATAAATCAAATGGTAAACATAATCGTCACAAGTAGGTATTTGAAAAGATTCACATGGTTCACAGAGTTGCATAATCATACCATGCATTAATCGACGGTCTATAGATTCACTCACACATGCATTATCAAAAACAAGAATCTTTTTATCAACCATCAAAACAGATAGATCATCAATAAATAAAATAGGACAGTCAAGCACGTTTCGATCTAAGTGTTCATCAACACGATCTTTATCATTATCCGAGGAGTACAAAAGTGTTTCAAAGGTTTCAAGCATCTTACCCGAAAATGGCGTTCTTCTATCCATCTACCAACTATCCTTCACCTCAAGCCATATAAGATTCAAGGCATACTCGATATAGTATCGAATCATTCTTGACGCTTAAGCTCTATTATCCATTCTATCAACTATTAAGCTATCTTACTTTCTTGCTAAATCAACCTATCCATGTTTGAACCATCTAAACTCCATCCCATTCTCACCCACTTTGAACCTATTTCGACATTCATCTACATACTTAACCAAAATCCACCCTTTTTTGAAACTGAACGAAACTTCTCGTTGACGATTGGGCCACTTACATAGACTCGACTCATTCAACTGAGCCAGATCACGTCACTACCAATATCGAACATCCATTTTTGCAAGCTGACCCATAACAACTACTTTTGAGTTTAAATAGTCCTTTAAGAACTTAGAGAGAAGGAGTGAGCGAAAAAAGGTAAGAGTGAGTGAGACTATTCGAGTGAGTAAAAGGCAAGTGAGTGTGATTTCTTTGTGAGAGAATTTGTGAGGTTTTGTTATGTGATGTGATCCGACTCGGTTGATTGAGTCGATTCACTTGATTGCCCGATCGTCGACGAGGAATAGTTGAGTTATCGGAAATAGGATGAAATAAGGCTAGAGATGCGGAAGCTTTCAAATGGTTTTAAAGGTTGGCTAAGGTGATGGTAAATTTATAAGGGTAGTAGGCTCGATTTAAGTATAAAATAAGAAAAATGGAAGTTGATAAATGAAGGCTCGGTTTTGTAAAAAGATATTAAAGTTGGGTAAAATCTAGGATAGTCGGTGGAATGGATAAATGAGCTTAAACACCAGAAACGATTCAACACTAAAAGTGTCACCCCGATTTCTATTCGGTTCAAGGTGGGATTGCGGAATTGTAGAAGGTTGAACGCCACACCAAAGCAAGGTGATAAGTTCAAAAGAGAACGATAGACGCCACTAGCACGCTAGATAAGTCAGATCGAAACTCGTACGAATTTAGAGAGGAGAAAACTCACTCTTTGAACAAAGTTCATTCAAATGATCAAAAGTCAAAAGTCAAAAGTCCTTTACAAATGAAAGAAAACAAATACTTATAGGCACATAGATGACCATTCAAATTCGGCATCTAGGTGTTCACACAATAATAAAAACGTTCACACTAATGTATTAAAAGAGTTCATAAATTCGGCAGATTCATGCACTAGTTGAATGGACACTTTCTTCCCCCTTAGTTTGTGCATGAATGCTTAGTCATAAAGAAAGGCTTCAAGTGACTTGTATGTGCACCAAAAGGTTGCATTCATCTCCTTGGGACGTTCATGCACTTGTATGGACCATGTATCTTCATAATTAAACACTTTAATGGCATGTAAGTTCATAAATGGTAGCATGAACCTAGTAAATTCGTTCTCCCCTTTGTGCATGCACTTAATTCAATCAATGTGTTGAATTATTGAGTTAATTCCTTCCCTTGGACGTTCTTGAACCCATCCATGCATGTGTAGTAGCCTATAGGTCAATTCAAAGTGTGAACATGTTCAAGGAGCTCTATGGTCAACATAGAATTAGTTAGCAGCTACTTCTTGGCCGAATAAGTGCCTTGGAAAGTTAAGAGACAGCCACCATACATGCACTTAAGCCATTCATGCATTCTATCATCCCATGCATTTGATCCATTCATGGACTAGCCTTTAATGTCCATACATGCATTCGACACATGCATGAATTTGTAGAAACATTGCATCCAGCCGTACATGCACCAGCATTTAATACTTCTTCATTCATGAGTGTGGAATGCCCAAAAGAGATGTTTCTTCATTCATACATTGTACCGTCCAAAGGAATGTACCTACATGAAATAAACAAGTCATTAAGACATCTCATGAACACTCATAAATTCGGTATGATGTGAACACATTAATGTCATGCATTAATTCGGCTATGTGAACATAATCAATTTATATAATGACAATGATATATTAATAACAAATATTAATATAAGACAAGTTTAATGCTTAAATGAATATGTGCAAATTTTATTTAATGTATTAAAGACAAAACCGAGTTTAAACTAAAATGAGCTAAGTTTTAGCTCGTGAGCTAAAGTTGAGCTGAGGCTAAACTCCTAAGCTGAAGTTGAGCTAAGGTTTAGCTCGTGAGCTAAATATGAGCTAGGAGTGAGCTCGGTTTAGCTCAGGCAAGTTGGATCGAGCTTGAATAAGCTGGATTTGAGCTAGACGGAGCTCGTGGAGCTGGAAACGAGCTGGGATCAGCTTGCCAACATGTCAATGCTCGGCTTGACAGACTTGCTCGATGAAGTTCGCGGGGCGTGCTCGTATCATTATGAGTGCCTAAAATGTCCTATAGTCCGGAAAGAAATCCAAACGAGGGAGTTGGTTATGCGATCCAAGTTGCATCATTTTACAACCCAATCCACAACACCGAGATTGGCCTAAACACGAGGGGTCCAAGTGCAAAATGAAATCTAATTCTAGTTTGTTAATTTGTGTGTAGGTTTTAATTGGCTAAATCTGGGGTGGAAACCATTGCTGGAATAATCGAACAATCAAAGAAGTTCGATTCAAGTGTGATGTGATCCGGCCTAGGTTAATCGAGTCGTTTCACAAAGTTGTCCGATCTTCTACGAGGAGTAGTTGGAGTTGTCAAAATTGGGTGATTTAGGCTAAGGGTTGCGGAAGCTTTGAGAGGGTTTAGATGAGTGGTTTGGTGTTGATAAATTCGGTTTAGAATAGAAACAAGGTAGGTTAGAAAAAGGTAATTGATGGAGATGGAAAATAAAACTTAAACGTCAAGAATGTTCAATACTAAAAAGTATTGCCCGAGTCTTATATTGCTTAAGGTGAAATTTGATGAAGGATAGAAGCGAACCTTGACCCAATACCTATATAGAGGTAAGAACCAAAGGTATAAAAATATGGTTGAACGCCACACCGGTTTGGTGATAAGTTCAATTGAGTTTGGATGGACGCCACTAGCAAGCTAGATAAGTCGCTTCGAGACTCGAACGAAAGAAGAGAGGAGGTAACCTCACAAGAACAAAAGTTCTATTAAGTTTAATAATCAAATTCTGTCCACACAGGTATTTAACATGTTCACACAAATAGCATTAAAATCCAGTTCATGCTTGAAGATGGTACATGAATTGGCCGAACCATCATGATGCTTCACTTGATGCATTCATGCATCCTTAGCCTTGAAGAATCTCCATAATTCCATGAATGTGCAGCTCTTTAATGATCCTACATCTCCCTTGGCTGAATGAGGCATTAATGTGCCTAAAATACTTGAATGGTCATCTTGAAAATGCATGAATCATGCATGAAACGTCCCATGTATTTTCCCCCATAAATATGATCCATGAATCTTCAAATACATGAACTTTCAGCAACTCCCTCTTGCATGAACGTCCCAAATGCATGTGCTCCTTTAAATGCCATCCATTGAACCTCAATTGTGCATGCACACTCCCATACATTGAACCTATCATGCATGAACCTTGTTTAATTACTCTCCAAATTCAGCTCACCTACAAAAACACATGAACCAAAATTAAATCACATAAAATTCAGCTGAACAAACATTAATATAATTTAGACACACTAATTAAACATAAATTAAATTAGACAAATTTAATAAAGTCTTAACAAGACATATTAAATTCGGCCAAGACACATTTAAAACATGTAATAAGTCAAAACATAATTATGAGCTGTAGTAATTTAAGCTAAATTAATAAATTACTTAATTTATTCAGACATTAAAATAAATGAGTTGAAATAAACTTAAGCCAAGCTCAAACGAGCTAAAGTAAGCTAAATTAAGATCATGTGAGCTAAATCGAGCTGGGAAAAACTAAGATTGAGCTTGTTGAGCTGAGATTGAGCTTCATCTTGCACTTGGGGCCCTCGTGTTTAGGCCAATCATGATAGCAACGAGTGTTGCCACAACATGATGCGATTGAGATCACATCAAAGTGTTCCATGCAATTTGCTACAAGCTCATTTAGCTTGTTCATGGCTCATTCAAGCTTATTGAGCCAACATTATTTGGTTTTATCTTGTGCATCAATTTACTGGAATATTTAAATTGGTTTCAGCTCAATTTTAGTTTTATTTAGTTTATGTGTTTTGAGATAAATAATTGTTGGATTGAACTTTTAATATGTTTAGTTTAATTAATTTAGTTGTTTTAATTGCTTAAATACTTGGTTTAATTAATTAAGTTGTTTTGAATGTTCTTTAGTTGCTTAAATAATTTTGGCATTTAATATGTTCCAGCTTAATTAATTTGCTACAACCATTTAACTTGTTTAATTGTGCTTATAGGTGAATTAATCATTGAATCAGCTATTACATAGATTGGAATTAAAGGAAGAAATGAATTCAGCTGTTATGAAGATGAATTAAAGGCCAGCAGCTGTTATGAGCTTATTCAAGTAACCGTTTGGAGATTTTAACAGACAAGGAGTTGACTACACAAGCTATTTAGCTTCCAAACATTTTTTATGTGATGGTGGCTGTTCAATTTTGTTCATTTACACATTGCATCAATTTTCTTCATGCATTCATACAAGAGGCTATTTGTGTGCCAAATTTAAGCCAATTGTTGCTGCTGTCCATTCAGCTGCTCAAAGGAGAATTTATGGGCTGTTCAACTCATTAGAGCTCATTATTAGCTGATTTGGAATATTAAATAAGCTGTCCATTGCTATTACATAAGTTAGAGTTCATCAAAGGTCTTTTAGTTTTAATTAGCTTAATTAAGTCCATCAATAGCTCATTTAAGCTGATTAGTTTGTGTCCATTAGCCTGGAACATGTTCAACCTATAAATAATTTGTTTTGTAATTATTTTAAAAGGAATTTTTCCAAATTATATGAACAACTGTTCTTTTGTGAGATTTCCAATTCCCATAGTTCTTTTCGGGTCTGACTTGACTTATCAAGAATAGCTTGTGGGTCAATATTTCCTTTGTAAACCGAACTTATCACCTTTTGGTATGGCATTCATTATACCTGTGGTTCCTACCTCTTTAGGTAATGGGTCAAGGTCTATCTACCTTCATCATTTTTCATCTTAAGCAATATAAGTCTCGGGTCAATACTCTTTATAGTATTGAATCGTTCTTGAAGCTTGAGTTCTATTTTCCATTCTGCCCAATCTATCAATTATCCTTTTAATTCTTCTATTAGCCGAATTCCCTATCCATTGCTTAATTATCTTTCTTTTCAACCTTTGTTTGTAGCCATTGTCTATCTTTTCCATTCCTTTTTGAAACAAATCATGGTTTACTCAAATTCACGATTGGGCAATCTAAACGACTTGAATCATCACCAAAACGAGTTTGTATCATTTGGTATAAGAGCTAGCAAATTTGGAGTAAGAATCGACGTTCTCGGTATTACGGTATTGTATTTCATTTGAAAAAAATTGAATTAAAAAATGATTTTAGTTCCCATTCAAATTCAAGGAGTGGGTATCAAGTTTTGTAAGTGAAAAAAATTTCGTGAAAAAAAGAGAAGTTAGTTTTGAAAATTGATACGAACTCGGATATGGATGTCACGAGTCGTATTGTTGCCCTATCATTTAAATTGGGTAAGATGAACAGTTTGTAAAATAGGCTTACAAATGGTTGAAGAATAAGCTAAAAGAAAGGTTTCAAAAGGTTAAGGAAACAATGATAGATGGTAGGATAAAGCTTAAGAGTGAACCAACACAATAGATCCGTGCTGACCCAAAACTTAGAAAGTAATTAGGGTGATAGAAAAATGGTAAGGATCGTTTAATAGTAAACCTCGACCCGCTATCTACAAAAATAGGAATCTCGGTATGTGAACACCACACTTGGATACAAGTGATAAGTTCTAAAAAAATAAATAGAATTGACGCCACAAGGGTTGCTTGATAAGCCAACTCAGTCTTTAGAGAACAATGGGAGTTGAACACTCACAAAGTAAGAAGTTATCATCAAATTCATCAAAATTTCCTTTACAAAGACTGATTTCTCCTATTTATTGATACGGCCACACCTCTCGAGTTACCAGTTGCCAATGTAGATCCTCTCGAGTTACCCGTAGAACTGATTACCCGAGCTCGAGCCAAGAGGTTCAAAGATGCAATCTCAGCTCTAGTTGATCGAGCTTGGGCTGAATCCATCACCAGCTTACTCGAGAGTTCGTGGACTAGCTCATCGAGTCATCCTCGTAACTCATTCCTAGCTCGTCCAGCTCACAACCAGCTCATCAAGCTCAGTTCCAGCTCAACAAGTTCACATCCAGCTCAATTCCAGGTCATGAGCTTGTTCTCAGCTCAACTTCAGCTCCCAAGCTCGGAGTTAGCTCAAATTTAGCTCACGGGTTTAATCGTAGCTCATGGAGTTATTTATAGCTTATTATACTAGTGTTGACTCTTTACTTGAATAAGTTCATTTATTAGCTATTATAAATTAACTATGTTTTTAATTAAGTTCACATTAGTAATTAAGTTATGTTTTATATTACATGTTTTAATTATGTAATAACCGAATTAATGTTTGGAATGTTTGTTCACATTTGTGCCGAATTTAAGGTGTTCACATGGGATTTAATGAATTGATTTTAATTCATGTAGGTGCATAGCTTGGGACGCATAGTGCATGGATGAAATAATGTTCGTGTGCTGCCTATTTGTATTCCCCAAGTGACTATTCGGCCATGGCTTTCCAAATAACCAAGGTTCAGCTGAATGTGGAGGTACATTAAAGGTTAGATGCATGTACGGGCTTATTCAATGAATGGGGAGATTCATGCACGGCTTGGTTCAATGTTTGGAGGAATGAATGTTCATGTACGGTCAGATTCAAGCTCCCTTCCAAGTTCCATGCATGACTGAATGAATGTGAGTGAACAAATGGTATTCCTAGGTGTCCATTCGGCTAAGAGTTGCTTCTTTAATGCTTCTTCCATCCTAAGGCCGAACCTAGACAAGCTATTAAGCTTCCAAGTCTCCACATTCATCCAAGATGCTTTGCTTACACATGAAGCCGTCCATTGGAGTTCCTATCAGTCGAATTTGGCCTTAGCAAATTAAACAACTTGTTATAGATTATTCTAGGTGCTTCTTAGCCGAATTTGCTTAGCTTCTAAGTTAGTCAATTAGTGATACGATCTGCCTCGGGGTGAGTCGAGTCGTATGTGAGTTTGCCTTATCGTCTACGAAGAAGTATCGTTTGGTTTGTTCAAAAGATGTTTTAAATGAATAATGGCGGAAGCTATGTAAAAAGGGTTCAAAGATGGGTTTATGGTTATGAAGCTTATGTAGGTTCGGTTATAGAAAAATAATAAAATATGGAAATAAATATAGTAATTGGATAACCAACAATGGATGTGAAATGAATTAATGGTTCGGTTATGATGAAACAAAAAGATGGAATGGAATGGAATGAAAATGATCTAAAAAACAAACACGAACCAATATTAGAAAATATTGACCCAAATGTTTATAAGTTTTCAAGGTGGTCAGATGGAGAATAAGAGAACCTCGACCCGCTACTTAGCCAATTAGTACAGTTTATTCATTAAAATTTCCCCTGTTTCACATTCGTTACTAAAAATTAATTATCTCACAATACAGAAATTAGATAATGTTCTTGATGATTTATATTGAAAATAGACTCATTAGGGATTTTAAAAATATAATTTTAAGCCTATAATTATTTTTATCCAAATTTTTGTGATTTTCCAAAGTCAGAACAGGGGATCACGTAATCATTCTGAACCAGTCTCACAAAAACATAAATATCTCAAAATATAGAACTCCTTTTCTTGCTCTGTTTCTTTTATATGAAAATAGACTCATTAAATTTTATTTTGATTTCTCATTCAGTCTCTAATTCAATTTCTACTATTTTTGGTGATTTTTAAAAATCACATCACTGCTACTGTCCAAAACAGTTTTATTGCTAATTCGCTCTTTCACACTTTCTTTGTATTAACCTCATTTTAACATACATATCACAAATCATTTTCACCACATTTCATATATCACAAGTATAGGCCCATGATTACAAGGTCACCATAAAATCATCCTCACGTATAATTTACTTGTTTATAACCTTACCACATCCCGGTCAGTTAATGTACACATCATTCACATAACCAAGTTCCTGCACTTATTCATCATAAAACTCACAAAGCAATACATAGAGAGTCTCCCGTTGAACACTTCGGATCAATCCTTGATACTTGGTGGTTTTAGCACATAGCTCCACTCATCATATAGTTTGGCTCTCTTGTACACATGGTGAACACTTAGTACCACCCATGTGACCTAGCCAGTTTATCTCGTAGCTCTCTTATCTACATGGTGTCCTTCACCTGGAGCCACGAATGCGACCTAGCTACATATATCCCGTAGCTCTCTTGTCTACATGGTGTACACATAGTATCACCCATGCGACATAGCTACATCATAATGTCTTGTAGCTCTCTTGTACACATGATGTGCACTCAGCACCATACATGTGACCTAGCTACATACTATCTGTATCATCCAATCTTTTCGAAGGTTCAACCGGGATTTCTCTCTCTTTTCCAATAATTTCACCAATCAAGTAATTATCCACAAACATATTTCCAATATTATTATAAAATATCATAATACAAGTAATATTGATGTATTACTTACATATAAACATACATCTCTGATGTGATCCGGCCTGGGTAGATGAGTCGAATTCACGTAGTTACCCGATCGTAGTTCGAGAGAGTCGTTCGTGCTTCGGGTTTTAGAACTAGAAGTGAATGAAAAGATACGGGTAAGCGAAAGGTTTCAAAGTAGGGTGAATTTAGTAATAGGTTCGATTTAGTAGCAAAGATGGATGACGGTTAAATGGCTCGGTTTGGAATAACAAGAAAATAATTCGAAGGATGGGAATGGAAAACGAACTTAACGTCAGGAATGATTCAACACTAAGAAGTGTCACCCCGGTTCCTATATTGTTAAGGTGAAAAGATGGATAGATGGATAGGTGAACGCCACACCAAGATTGGTGATAAGTTCAAACAAGACGATTGACGCCACTAGCACAAGCCAGATAAGTCTTTCGAAACTTGTTGCAACCTCACAAGAACAAATGGTCATTAACAATTTTGGCAAAAGTCCCTTTACAATGAAATGTGCAAACTGTTTATAGGCTAACAAGTAGTAGCCGAATGGACAAACTAATAGCTTCTTTAAAGACTAAATAAATTCAGCTATGAATACACTAAAATAATCTAGAACAAATCTTTAATTAGCTAGGACTAAATTCGGCTGATGGGAACTCCATTGGACAGCTTCATGTGTAAGCAAAGCATCTTGGATGAATGTGATGTCTTGGGAACTCAATAGCTTGCCTAAATTCGTCCATGGGATGAATGAATCATTCAAAAAGTGTATCTTGGCCAAATAGACACCTAGGGAAGTCAATTGGACAGCAAACAATTCATGTATTTCACCCACATACATTCGGCCATGCATGAACTAGAAGGGAGCTTGAATCTGGCCGTACATGAACATGCAATAAATGCCTTCATTCATGCATGTGTGCCATCCAAAGTGAATGGATCTTCTTAATCCACATGCATGTAATTAACCTCCCATGTATATGAACTTAATTCCCTCCAAGCATTGAACCAAGCCGTGCATGAATCTTCCCATTCATTGAACTTTCCCGTTCATGCATCTTTTCATGAATTTACCTTCCACATTCGGCTAACCTACATGAATTAACACACAATTAATTAAAATATAACTATTCATAAAAATCATAATTAATAATTAAACAATTTAATGAAATTAACTAAATTCAAACATAATAATTATAAGTCAACTAATGAAGTAAATTCGGCTAGCTCAAAATAGTCAAAACACTTAATGAGTTGAAATTGAGCTAGGGGTTTCGGCATGAGCTGTAGCAAACTTAATTATAAACTAAATTAAGACTTAGTTTATTGAAAGGAAGAAAGAAGGAGCTGAAAGTAAACTCGGTTGAGCTCAAACGAGCTGAAACGAGCTCAAATGAGCTGAGTTGAGCTGGACGGAGCTCGAGGAGCTGGAAATGAGCTAGGATCAGCTTGCCAACAATGCACGGGTCCTTTGGATAGTTGCTTCAAGCTGATTTTGTGAGCATTGGCCCTTGTTTCGAACCAAGGTTTTGCATTAGAAGCTAAAATAGCTTCTAGGAAATGTTTAGCATGAGCTTGAGTTATAGGTCCTTTAGGCAGCTCGTTTAGATCTTGGTTTGCATTCGAAGATGCCCCGGGCGTGCTCACATCAATCTCATTTAATATCAAGGCAATAACATTAAAATTACACATTGCCTTATTAAAAATCATATGAACTTACAATTTCCCATAATATCCATAATCATAGAAATCACATTTATGTATGATAATTCAATACACTTTATGTACCATAGACATATTTTTAAATCAATTCATAAACTTGGCACCATAATCATTTAATTTAACATAATTCAATTAATTCACTAAATTTAACTTTCAAATATAAATTACAGCATTATTGTTGTATTATTATCATACCAACTTACATACTTTCAATACCTCAAAAATTATAATAAATATATCAATTTTACATTGAAACATGCATAAATTAATGCTTATTATACATATGAACTTACCTCGATACTAAAACGATCATTTTACCAACTTTCCCAATTTTTGATTTTTCTCTTATTTTGGGTTCAAATCTCATTTTCCGGGATCTAAAACATCATATTTTACTTATTTAATTAATGTACTTTTCAAAACATTCCTTAACTCAAACTTTGGAAAAATTACATTTTTGCCCCTAAACTTTTGCATATTTACACTTTTGCTCCTAGGCTCGGGAATTAAACTTCATCCCGTATTCTTATGTTTTATGATAGGCTAATCACTTTTCCCTCCTATGGCAACATCAAATTCTCACTCTAACATATACTTATGACTATTAGGTATTTTTACCGATTAAGCCCTTTTACTCGTTTTCACTCAAAACTGCTACAAGTTGTCTAACATAATTTAAAACCTCATATTCTATCATAAAACAGAAAAATAAACACATTTCACCTATGGGTATTTTTCCAAATATGAACCCTAGCTCAAATTATTGCTAGAATAAGCTTAACCAAATTACCAGGATTCCAAAAACGTAAAGAACTTGAAAAACGGGGTTAGAACGGACTTACTATTGAGCTTGGAAAGCTTGAAAACCCTAGTCATGGCTTCCCCCATGCTAATTTCGGCCTCCATGAAAAAGGTGAGTCAATTTTGGCTTTATTTCCCTTTTTATTTCTTTTAATTACCAAATGACCAAAATGCCCTTCCTTACTAAACTTTCAAAAATTCCATCCATGTCCAATTTTTTTCCATAACTTAGAAATTAGTCAAATTTCTATTTAAGACCTCCTAATTAATATTTCAAAGCAATTTCATACTTGAAACTTCTAGAATGCAAGTTTTGCAACTTATTCAATTTAGTCCCTAACTTCAAATTGAGCACTTTATGCATAGAATTTCTTCATGAACTTTTCACACAATCATGCAATCATATCATAGACCTCAAAATAATCATAAAATAATTATTTTTAGCTCAGATTTTATGGTCCCAAAACCTCTGTTCCAACTAGACCCGATTTTGGGCTATTACACTAAAGGACTCTGACTTGAGGCAAGCAATTCTGAAAAAAGCTCATGAAGGTCTGTGTGCTATGCATCCTGGAGGGAGTAAAATGTATCGCGACTTAAAGGAGTTGTATTGGTGGCCTGGATTGAAGCGAGAGGTAACGAAAGTTGTGGGAAAATGTCTGACTTGTCAGCAAGTGAAGGCTGAACATCAATTACCTTTTGGACTTTTGCAGCCAGTGAAAGTACCACTTTGGAAGTGGGAGAGGGTAACCATGGATTTTGTGAGTGGGTTACCCTTGACACCATCGAAGAAAGACTCGATTTGGATAATTGTGGATAGGTTGACCAAATCTGCTCATTTCATACTTGTCCGCACTGATTATTCACTTCAGAAGTTAGCCAAATTGTATGTGGCGGAAATAGTACGACTTCACGGAGTGCCAGTGTCAATTATTTTTGATCGAGATCCTAGATTCACATCTCAATTTTGGAAAAAGTTGCATGAGGCGTTGGGTACGCGGTTGCAATTTAGTACGGCATTTCATCCTCAGACTGATGGTCAGTCGAAAAAGGTTATTCAGATTCTAGAAGACATGTTGAGGGGATGCGTTATCGACTTTCGAGGCAGTTGGGAGGATTACTTACCGTTGGCAGAGTTTGCATACAACAACAGTTATCAGGCAAGTATTCGAATGGCTCCTTATGAGGCACTGTATGGGCGAAGATGTCGTTCACCTTGTTGTTGGACCGAGTTGGGTGAACGACAGGTTCTTGGACCTGAGTTGGTGGCAGATACTGAGGATAAGGTCAAGTTGATTAGAGACCGGTTGAAGGAAGCATCTGATAGACAAAAGTCATATGCAGATTTGAAGAGCAAGGAAATTGAGTACTCTGAGGGTGATATGGTCTTCTTGAAGGTTTCACCTTGGAAGAAAATATTAAGGTTTAGGAGGAAAGGCAAGTTAAGTCCGCGGTTCATTGGGCCTTATCGGATTCTTAAGCGAGTGGGTCCAGTGGCTTATCAGTTTGAGCTACCTCCAGAATTGGATAGGATTCATGATGTCTTTCACGTCTCCATGTTAAGGCGTATCGTTCTGACCCTAATCATGTTGTGCCGGTTGCAGAGATCGAGGTCCAAATAGACTTGACTTTTGAGGAAGAGCTTGTGCAGATTTTGGATCGAGATGTTAAGATTTTGAGGAGGAAATCAGTTTTGCTAGTAAAGGTGCTGTGGCGTAATCATGGCAGAGAGGAAGCTACTTGGGAGCCAGAAGTGGCTATGCGTCAACAATATCCTCATCTGTTTGATTCAGGTAAAATTTTGAGGACGAAATTTCTTTAAGAAGGGTAGAGTTGTAACGCCCCAATTTTCGGGTTTTCTGTGTTTCTGTGATTTTTTTAAAATTTTGTGTGTGTTTTGGTTGGTTAAAATATATATTTTAGTAGGTTAGTGGGCCTTTGGAAGGCCCAAACTTAAGTTAAATCCGTGGTAGTATTCGGAATTTTAATTTTATGAACAGGTGATGCAATTGGCGTTTGGGCTTTTAAGAGTAAAGGGGTAAAATATGACACAAAAAAGGAGTGTGGTGTAGTGGCAGGGTGGTGCAACTTAGGGGACAAGGAAGTGATGCCATAGAGGACGCAAGGGGTCCAAGGTTCAAGTCTTGGATCTTGCAATATATTTTGGTTTTTCTTTTCAATAAATCTGGAAGCAAGTAGGTGCGCTTTAAAGTTTAATGTGTTGGGTTAATGACACAAATGAGTTAATGACCTAGTGGTGGTGGTGTGAGTTGGCATGTGAGAGGACTTTGGTTCGAATCCCTTGGCACGCAAAGGTTGATTATTTTGCTATGTTGGGACGACAAGAGTTGGTGTTGGTTTTAAACTCTGGTGATGGAGGGATCCCACATCGGGAAGCTAACATAAGAGTAGATGGAGAGTTGGCTTTAAATAGAGCAAACCATGAGGAGAGTAGGCATACCCTTCTTGGATGATCCCTTTCGCTTTGTGACGTGCTCGTTTGGGTTGGGCGTCAGCTAAGAGTGTTTGAAATGCGGATTAACTACAGTCTCCTAACAAGTGTGTATTTCTCATTACTCTAGCAGTAGGACGGCTATTTTAGGCAGCGATGGGCTGAAATGGGCCATGTGGTCCCAATGGGTCCGTAGGCCCAAGTGGATAAGTTGTAGAATTACTAAAATACCCCTGTAGGGTAGGACTACCGATTTACCCTTGGAGGGTAAATGACTATTTTGCCCCTCGTGCGTAAATAACTAACTTGTATGATGATTGGGTTAGTTGACGTGGATTTATGTTAGTTATCATTAATTCGTAAGTCTAATGTGTTAGTGATCGATTGTAGGATTATCGCATGGGAGATATCATCATCAATCGTCATCAACCAAGTGTGTAAACGACACCCTCCCTTAGACTGAATCGGTAAAAGTCGAAATACTAAAACGTTGGTATTTTGTGAACTCGCGAGCGTGCGAGCGCTCGTGAGACAGTTGTTAATGAATATGGTGCATTTGGATGGTTAGAGTGCAGAGTGTGCATTTTCGTGCACAACGGTATTTTTGGGCTTAATGGGCCAAAAACGGGCTAATGGGCCAACGGCCCACTTTGGTAAAAAGACGAGGTAAGTACTTTTGATTACTTGGGAAACGTTAGAATAAGCATGAAACCTTAGCAATAGGTAATAATTACTGAAATACCCTTATGCATGCAAAATTACGATTTTACCCCTAAGGTTTTTTTTTCTAAAAAGCATGATGTTCTGTTTCTGTATACGTATGCCATGACATATTATTTCTGTTGCATGGAACATGGGTTTATATTGATGGAGGAAGCGTTCTGGCAGCCTCGTTGCAATCTGGTGGCCTCGCCACATATATCTGTTCTGGTGACTTCATCACAATATCTGGCAGCCTCGCTGTAATCTGGTGATTTCGCCACATATATATATATATCTGTTCTGGTGGCCTAGCCACAATATCTGTATCTGTGACTTCGTCACAATATCTAGCAGCTTCCCTGCAATTTCTGTGGTGTGTAGCAGTTGGGTGGGTCGAGTAGTCTCCCCACATGGTGTAAGGCTGGTACGAGGGTGTTATGGATGGCTCTGGGTTGGGATTTCTGCATTCATGATATATTTGTTCTATATCTGCTATGGGCCTATGGGTTTCATTCTGATTTCTGTACTGGGCCAAGGCCTAGATAAGTCTGACTCTGAGGTTTGATCTATTTTGGGCTATGGTTGGGTTATGCTACACACTGAGTTCACCGAACTCACCGTTTATTTTCATCTCTGCAGGAAATCCCCAACTGTAGTGGGCTTGGAGCTGTGAGGGATTCGAAGTGGCAACATCATCTGCAAAGTTGGTTTTTCTAAGTTAGTTTATTTTTATTATTTTTATATTCTGATTTAATTTTGGGTTTTAAGTTGTAATAAGGCCTCCATTTAAATTTCTTTTTCCGCTATGGTTTTATTTTCTGATTATATTTATACTATGTCGAAACTGCTAATATTAGGCTGCGTGGGTTTTCAAAATTAATGGACGTTTCCAAGACTCAACGAGCACAACGAATGGATAGCCTAAAGATTGATAAACCGGCTTTTCATTCAACCGCTATTTTTACAAAGACCACCCCAATCACTTAAACCAACAAATGCATACTAAGTCATAAGTCCATGTGACACGTTTGACCTTGCCATAACGTCTGGGCCGAGTTTGGGGTGTTACACATGTAACCTTTTATGTGCTTATGAGATTGAATTAATTGTTTGAATTGACATAGAGATATGATACGTGATATTCGTGACAAGTTTTAAGTATTTATAATTAATCGTTCTTGGAACTAACTATTATCACGATAAAGGCAAGTGTCCCTATCGAATAGTAGTATAGCTTGAGCAAGACCGGATTGTCAAACCTAAAGGAACCAAGAGTTCCAGTAATTACTTTCTTTTTATTATCTAACCTAAAAATTAAGGGATTTGTTTATCTAGACTAATTAACTAAACTAAGGGTGCACAGAGAGAAAATTAGGAAAAAATGCTCTTGGGAAAACTCGATTGATTAAGACAATACCCAAGGAAAAATCCACCTAGACTTCACTTCTTATTTGACTCTGAATCAGACGATTTATTCATTTGACTTGATCCTTAGAAATTCCTTAGTTATATTATTATCTCTCTCGAGACTAATAACGTCTAACCCTAGGTTGATTAATTAAAATCTCTTTCTAATTAACGCCCTAGTGTTGCATTAACTCGATCTATGGATCCCCTTATTAGGTTTCACTCTAATCTGACAAAATCTTATCACCCTATCTCTAGGCATGCAATCAACTCCGCTTAATTATGACAAATTTACTCTTAGACAGGGTCTATTCCTCCTCTGAATAAGAGCATTAACTTGAATCAATATCCTGAAATATTAAAATAAGAATTAAGAACAAGTCAAATATTTATCATACAATTCAGATAATAATAACAAGATCCGTTCTTAGGTTTCATTCCCCTTAGGTATTTAAGGAGTTTAGTTCATAATTATAAAAGAAAACATCTTAGAAGAATAATGAATACAAAACATAAAGAAAACCCAAAACCCCTGAATGGAAATTGAAGGGAGATCTTTAGTCTTGACGATGAATCCGGCTTCTGAGATGAACCAATCGGCTTCCCTTGATAATTCCTTGCCTCCTACTCCCTGTGTCCCCATTCTAAGTGCCTGATACGATCTCGGTTTAGTAGTTGAGGCCGAGTCGTTTAGTTCCCGATCGTAAACGAAGAAGTAGAATAGACGAGAAGGAGATAGAATATATTTGTGTTCAAAGAAGTAAGATAAGTTCGTGCAAAGTTGGATGTGGATTTGGTTTAAGTCGAAAAGGTATGAATAGAATGGACGAGTTCGGTTTAGGATAATTAAGAAATGGTATTTGGTTTTGGTACGTTTTGGTATTTGGGAATTGGTTCGAAATAGTATGGAATTGGTACGAAATGGTATGGTATTTGGTACGAATTGGTAATGGTTCAAAAGGGCCTTGACCCGATACTTAGGAAAGTATGAACCAAAGGTATCAAAGGTGAACGCCACACTCGGGTTTAAGGAGTGATAAGTTCGAAAAAGACTCGGAAAGATGCCACTAAAAAGCTTAGATAAGTCTTACGGGTCTCGAACGAAATTTGAGAGAAAATGCCTCACAAATTTGGCAGCAATTCGCTAATTAAAAAAGTCAAAAGTCCCTTTACAAATTGAATTTAACAACTATATATAGACAAAGACTAGGCTAGCTGAATAGTCATATGAATGCTTAAGAATTAAGCAAATGAATTCCTTTAATGTGCTTAACTAAATTCGGCTGAATGGAGCTCCAATGGTCATCTTCTAGAAAGAGTAATGAACTTAGAAGCTTGGAAAGATGCATGGCAGCAGCTAGGTTCGGTTAATGGACTTAAACAAACTCAATTAATTGGCAACTTTTGTTGAAAAGTGATCAGCAATTAAAGGAGGTAATGAGCAGCCACCAAGGTGTGAAAACTCAGCTTTGAAGAGTCATGGCATGTGAACATATAGAACCGAACAGCCAAGATGAATCCAGCAATGTGAAAAGAATTAAAAGTCGGCTGAATGGTCAACTTGGGAGTAGGAAACAATAGCTTCTTTGGCCGAATGGTCACCTAGGATACTTCAAACAGCAGCCAAATTTAATTCCCCAAACATGCATGTGTCGTCCCCTTACATGTATCTTCTTTTAATTCATTCATGCACCAAGGACGTCCAAATGGGATGTACCTACAGCAAAATTTATTCAATAAATCAAATACATTTTTAAACACATTAATTTGGCAGCAAATGACACAAAAATTATGCACATTAAATTCGGCCACCTTAGGACATAATTAAAACATGTAATAAAATTGACACATTAAAACATGCATAAAAAACATATTAATGAGCTGTAGAAATTAAGACAAATTAATAACATATAATTATAACTCAATTATCATGCATAATTAAATTTGTCCAGATTTTAAACCAAATAAATAATGAATATTAATTGAGCTGTAATAAACTAATTAAATGACTCAAATAATTATTTCAGCTACTATAATAAGGTCTTAATGAAATTGAGCTAGTTCGAGCTCATTGAGCTTGAAAGGAGCTGGAAACGAGCTAAATGAAGCTCCACAAAATAAGATTGAGCTACGTCCAGCTTGCAAACACGACGAGCCTCGCTTGTAGGCTGAAACAATAGCCGTTCCCGGGGGCGGGTCGTATCATCCCCTCCCTCTTTAAAGCGATTTGTCCCCAAATCGGGCCACTTGCTCGCGAAGAAACTTCTATTAACAAAGACCCCTTGGTTGTTGAATTTGACAAACTTGTGCCCAGCAACCTGAAATTCATGAATAGATTGAAAATAACACCGATTAGTTACTTCCCTCCCTCTTTAAGGCAAAGCCACTTCAAAGTGTCACCTACACAATAAGGAAAATTATGAATGACACAATGAACTAAAAACTTGCTGATACGCCCCGGCCTCGTTAATGAATCCGAGTCGTTTTCGTTGCCCGATCGTCCAAACGATGAAGTTTTGTTCGTCTTGAATCAAAGAGTTATATTTGTTCAATGAAGATGTTTATGGTTCATTTAAGGTTAAAAAGGAATTGGTTGGTAAGGTATTTCGGCTAAGAAGAAGGAAAAACAAATATTAAAGGTAGGGAATTTTTCGGTTTAAGGTGAAATGGAAAGAAAGGCTTAAAAACAAGAATGAACCAACACTAAGGAAAATGTTGACCCGAATTCTTATATGTCTTTAAGGTGGATGAAACGGATGTAAAAGGACCTCGACCCACTATCTATCAAAGATAGGAACCTCGGTATCAAATGAACGCCACACTTTGGGTTGAAAGTGATAAGTTCGATTTTTACAAAGAGCAAGGTTGACGCCACTAACTAGTAGATAAGCCAACGAGTCTTTGGACGAAATTGAGAGAAGAAAATCTCACAAATCTTCAATATATTATCAAAATGGCAAAAAGTCCCTTTACAAGAAATTCAGCAACTATTTATAGCTTGAGTGACTAGTAGCCGAATAGACAAATTCAAGACTTAATATCTAAGCAAACATTGAAATAAATTCAGCTTAAATCCATGTATATTGGCCAATGTAGATTCGGCTGAATGGTGACCAAAAATTAAAGCTTCCAAATTGATCAAATGAATTTCGGAGATTCATGTAGCAGCCAAGTTCACCTAATGAGTTTAATTGACTCATTCATTAAGCAACTCTTGATGAAAAACGACCAGCATTAAAAGAGAACTTGAGCAGCCTTTTTGGGGTGTGAATGGAAAGTTTTGAAGAGTCCCCATGGTGTGAACATGGCTGAACCGAACAGCCATGGTGTGAATAGCCTTTATGCTCCCTTGAGAAGAGAATCGGCCAAGCTTGGAGGGATGAACAACTTGGACACTTTTTGGCCGAATAGTTGCCTTGAAAAACACTAAAATTAATCAACTTTAATGCATTAAACCAGCTGCACATGCACCTTCACATTCATTGAATCTACATGCATGAATCTGCCCAATGTATCTTCAAATTCGGGTGCACCTACATAACACAAATGAACTTAATTAAAAACATAATGTGAACATCCTAATTAACATTGTGACAACTTAAATATTAATAAACATGACACTTAGATTCGGCTGGACAGATTTAATGCATGTATAAATTTAGACAAACTAAATAAAATCAAGACATCTTTAATTTAACTAGATCAAGACAAATTAATTAACTCAACTTATTAATGCCGAAAATAATAAGACACATTAAATGACTTAAAGGCACAATTAACACCTAGTTAAATTAGTTAATTAGCTTAAACTAAATTAACTAAAATTTATTCTAGCAAAATAAAAAATGCAAAACTAAAAGAAACTAAAATGAGTTTATTGAGCTAGTTCGAGCTCATTGAGGTTGTAAAGAGCTGGAAACAAGCTAATTGAAGCTCCACAAAATAAAATTGAGCTACGTCCAGCTTGCAAACACGATGAGCCTCGCTTGTAGGCTGAAACAATAGCCGTTCCCGGGGGCGGGTCGTATCACTTGCGAACTCTTTCCAAATTTTCAATCATAATTAGAGCAAAAGAACTATTGCTGAATTCAAAAATATAGATAAGCCTTACCTTTCCACATTGACTTTCCAAATTCATCAAGGAACTAGACATGAGAAATAATTCTACGAATATGAAAAGTTCATGCAAAGAAACACATATCCCACAACACACTCTATCAAATGGATTCGAAGACTCATGAACCAAACAATTAAATCGATTGGTCAAATCTTCACCATGAAAAATCCCATCCAATGGATGAATAGATGTTAACGAATAACCACAAATCCACAAAAAGTCTTTTAAACAAATATGTGAAAAAAATATTAATCGGCCAAAAGAAACAAGATCACTTAGTCGAATCAAGTTTTGCAAATTTAAACTTAGTACTGGCCAATAATCTTCCACTTCTTCACCAAACTTGTCATATTCACGAATGTCATCACCTTTTGAACAAAATAGAGATGTTTTTAGTTCTTCAGAAACCAAACCTTGTCTATCCTTGAGATTATGGATTTGAGGATCGGTTTTACCATTCTCTCGCAATATGAACCTTCTCTTCTCAAGAATATAATGTTGATACGATCTCGGTTTAGTAGTTGAGTCCGAGTCGTTTAGTTCCCGATCGTAAACGAAGAAGTAGAATAGACGAGAAGGAGATAGAATATATTTGTGTTCAAAGAAGTAAGATAAGTTCATGCAAAGTTGGATGCGGATTTGGTTTAAGTCGAAAAGGTATGAATAGAATGGACGAGTTCAGTTTAGGATAATTAAGAAATGGTATTTGGTTTTGGTACGTTTTGGTATTTGGGAATTGGTTCGAAATAGTATGGAATTGGTACGAAATGGTATGGTATTTGGTACGAATTGGTAATGGTTCAAAGAGGTCAAGAATGAACCAACACTAAAGAAAAGTGTCGACCCGAAACTTATAGGACCTAAATGAATTGGAAATGGTTGAAAAGGACCTTGACCCGATACTTAGGAAAGTATGAACCAAAGGTATCAAAGGTGAATGCCACACTCGGGTTTAAGGAGTGATAAGTTCGGAAAAGACACGGAAAGACGCCACTAAAAAGCTTAGATAAGTCTTACGGGTCTCGAACGAAATTTGAGAGAAAATGCCTCACAAATTTGGCAGCAATTCGCTAATTAAAATGTCAAAAGTCCCTTACACAGTGAAAATTTAGCTATTTATAATAGTCCACTAGGCTAGCCGAATGGTCACTTAAATTCCTTAAAAATTAAGCAAATGAATTGCTTAAATGGGCTAGCTAGATTCGGCTAAACTTGGAGCTCCAATGGTCACCTACTAGATGGACAATTGAACTTGGAGCTTGAGGGAGTAAATGGCAGCAGCTACATTCGGTTGATGTGCTTAAAGGAGCTCATTTAATTGACAACTATTGCTGAAAAATTACCAGCAATTAAGAAGATGTTGAGTAGTCACTTTGAGTGTGAAAACCAAGTTTTGAAGAGTCTTTGAATGTGAACACCTTGATCCGAACAGCCATGATGTATTCAACAGTGTGTAAGCAATAAATTCGGCTGAATGGTCACTTAGGAGACTTCAAACAGCAGCCAACTTCATTCTCCCATTCATGCATGTGCCGTCCCCTTCATGTACCCTCTTTTAATACCTTACATGCTCCAAAAACGTTCATGGATGATGTACCTGCAGCAACATTCATCAAATAATTCAAATTCATGTTTAGACACATTAAATTAACACTAAAATGCTGCACATTAAATTCGGCAGCCTTAGGACATAATTAAAACAAGTAATAAAGTTAACATATTAAAAACAAGCTTAAAAACATATTTATAAGCTATATAAATTAAGACAAAATTAATAACATGTCATAATAACTAAAATATCATGCATAATTAAGTTTGACCAGATTTAAGACCAATTTAATAACGAAAATTAATTAAGCTTGTAAATAACTAATTTAACTAACTCAATTAATTATTTCAGCTACTATATGATTGACTAAGTTATTTTGAGCTAATTTTGAGCTGGTTCGAATTTAATGAGCTGAAGTGGAGCTTAATTCAGCTCGTAACAAAGTGCAAGGAAGGCTCATCGAGTTTGTCCAAGCTTCATCAATGCGTCCAACCAAAGTCTCGCCCCAAACTTGATCTACTAAGGCTGTAACAGCCTCCTTGAATTGTTTAGCTCGTGATCGGGTGATTGGACCTTGAGGCAGCTCCAAAGGCTCCTTGCTCGAGCTAGGTTGGACTTGAGGCGTTGCTGTATCAAATGTAATCGTAATTCCTTGCTTGGTTTAACCTGAAAAAATGAAGAGACAGGAAGACAACGATTAATCAAAACATTTTTCTTTCTCTCACTCAAATTTCTTTCACTTTCTTTTTCTTTGATCTTGTTTTTCTAACAATCTCGATTCTTTTATTTTGAATCATTTTTCTTTTCTTTTTCACTCTCTCTCAATTTCTTTTTTTTTGTTCATTCAAATCTTCCAAGGATTGCTTTAATCGTTGTTGATCTTCCATCACTTGTTGTGGAGACAATGGGGCCAAAGTGATATTTTTGCCTTTGTGCTTGAATGAATATTGGTTAGAAAACCCGTCGTGCTTGACTCGCCGATCAAATTGCCACGGCCTCCCAAACAGTAAATGGCCCGCATGCATGGGCACAACGTCGCACAAAATCTCGTCTTGGTACTTTCCAATTGAAAAGGGAATCAAGGCTTGTTTGCTTACCTTAAGTTCGACTCCTTCATTGAGCCATTGCATCTTATAGGGACTCGGGTGCTTAAGGGTCGGCAAAGACAACTTCTTGATCATAAGTGTGCTTGCAACATTTGTGCAACTCCCGCCATCGATCACAACGCTACAAACCTTTCCATGAACATAACATCGGGTATGAAACAAATTCTCGCGTTGCGGTTCACCTATAGAGCTTTGTGCACTAAGACTTCTTTTAACAATGAGCATTTCGCCTTCAACGGCAAACTTTATCTCATCTTCGTTATCGGAAGGATTGTTAATCTCTTCTTCATTCTTGTCTATTTCCTCCTCCGATTCTATTTCACCATTAGGGAGTATCACCATTGTGTTGCGATTTGGGCATTGGCTCGCTATGTGCCCTCTCCCTTGAATCATGTGTTCGGGATTGAGTATTTTCAATGGCCTTACCTTTGATAGATTCAGCCACAGACTTGTTGGACTTCATGGGCACCACATTTTCTTTGGATTGATTCGTTGAAACATTCTTACTTGCCCCTTGGTTCTGATACGATCTCGGTTTAGTAGTTGAGTCCGAGTCGTTTGATTCCCGATCGTAAACGAAGAAGTAGATTAGACGAGAAGGAGTTAGAATATATTTGTGTACAAAGAAGTAAGATAAGTTTGTGCAAAGTTGGATGTGGATTTGGTTTAAGTCGAAATGGTATGAATAGAATGGAAGAGTTCGGTTTAGGATAATTAAGAAATGGTATTTGGTTTTGGTACGTTTTGGTATTTGGGAATTGGTACGAAATGGTATGGAATTGGTATGAAATGGTATGGTATTTGGTACGAATTGGTAACGGTTCAAAGAGGTCAAGAATGAACCAACACTAAAGAAAAGTGTCGACCCGAAACTTATAGGACCTAAATGAATTGGAAATGGTTAAAAAGAACCTTGACCCGATACTTAGGAAAGTATGAACCAAAGGTATCAAAGGTGAACGCCACACTTGGGTTAAGGAGTGATAAGTTCGGAAAAGACTCGGAAAGATGCCACTAAAAGCTTAGATAAGTCTTACGGGCCTCGAACGAAATTTGAGAGAAAATGCCTCACAAATTTGGCAGCAATTCGCTAATTAAAAATGTCAAAAGTCCTTTACAAAATGAAATTTCAGCTATTTATAATCAGCAACTAAGTTAGCCGGATAGTCACATACATTTTCTTAAAAGCTAAGCTAATGAATTCTTCAATGGCTTGGCTAGGTTCGGCTGAACTTGGAAAGCTTCTAGAATTCACATTGAACCTTGGACAACTTGAATGGTGCATGGATGAGCTAGATTCGGTCAATGTGCATAAATAAGCTCATTTAATTTGTAGCTTTTGCTGAAAAGTGACCAGCCATTAAGAGGGATTTGAATGGCCAAATGAAGTGTGAACACTCGGTTTCAAAGAGTCTTTGTGTGTGAACATTCCAAAACCGAAAAGCCAAGAGTGTGAACTTCATGTGTGAACGGCATTATGCTGGTTCTTGAATCATTTAAAATCAGCTGAACATTCCTCATGCATGTAACGCCACATTTATTGAACCTATGATGCATGCACCTAGCTTAAATGCTTCCACCCACATTCGACCAACCTACACAACATGAACAAATGAATTTAGTTGATCATTATTCAGCTGAATCATATTAAATACGAAATTTAGACAACATTAATCCAAATAATTAAAACAAAACTTAATTAATTCAGTTTGGACAAGACACAATAAAACAGGTATTAAGACTTATTTATGAGCTGTAGGAATTTAATTTGACTTAATAACATATAAGAAAACACAATTAATCATGCATAATTAAGTTTGACCAGATTTAAGACCAATTTAATAACGAAAATTAATTAAGCTTGTAAATAACTAATTTAACTAACTCAATTAATTATTTCAGCTACTATATGATTGACTAAGTTATTTTGAACTAATTTTGAGCTGGTTCGAATTTAATGAGCTGAAGTGGAGCTTAATTCAGCTCGTAACAAAGTGCAAGGAAGGCTCATCGAGTTTGTCCAAGCTTCATCAATGCGTCCAACCAAAGTCTCGCCCCAAACTTGATCTACTAAGGCCGAAACAGCCTCCTTGAATTGTTTAGCTCGTGATCGGGTGATTGGACCTTGAGGCAGCTCCAAAGGCTCCTTGCTCGAGCTAGGTTGAACTTGAGGCGTGGCTGTATCAGGTTCCACTTAGATGCATTCGAAGAGGAATAACCACGTACGGCTCCTTTCATCTTGAGTTGCTTTTCGACCTTGATCGCCATGTGAACCATATCGACGATCTCTACGTAGTGTTGCAACTCAACTATGTTGGCAATTTCACGGTTAAGTCCGGCTAAGAAACGAGCCATAGTTGCCTCTCGATCTTCCTCCACATCCGCTCGAATCATGGCCACTTCCATCTCCTTGAAGTAATCCTCCACGCTTCTCGTCCCTTGTGTAAGATTTTGAAGTTTTTGGTACAACTCCCGATGGTAGTACGAAGGTGATACGAGCTCGTTTCGTATGAAATAACGAGTCGTAATATTTCCCGATCGAAATTAGGTAGTGTCGGCCTTGAAATAAATTCAAGTCTTGGTGTTTAAAATTAAATGGCTTTGGAAAACAAGGGAGTTTGATGGAGTGTTGTTTGCTGGATATTTCAATGAAAACAAGTCGAACCCTTATTAGCAAATAAGGACCCGGGGCTTAAGGTTTCAAAGAAAGAAAGGATTTTGGGATAAAATCGAGACCCTCTATTTAGCAAAATAGGAACCTACGGTATGAAGAACGCCACACCAATGGTGATAAGTTCGAAACAAAGTCAGATTGACGCCACTTGTTGAAGATAAGTCAATTAGAGCTTTGGAGAATAAAGAGAGTGAATTGCCTCACTAAAATGATATTTCTTTCAGAAATTTGTCAAAAGTCCTTTTAAAAGAAAATGAGTAACTATTTATAGCCTAATGCCTAATAGCCGAATGGACATATTCTAGACTTAGTTTCTAAGCAAACATTGAACAAAAATGGCCAATGTAGGTTCGGCTGAATGGTGACCATACATGAAGCTTCCATATTAAGCAAATGAATCTTGGGAATGCATGTAGCAGCTACATTCAGCTGATGAGCTTAATTGATCATTCAATAGGCAACTCTTGCTGAAAAATTATCAATAATAAAGAGGGCACTTGAACAGCCACATTAGGTGTGAATGGACGGTTTTGAAGAGCCTTAAAATGTGAACACCAAGAACCGAATGGCCAAAATGTATCCAGCAATGTGAAGGAAATAATGGCAGCTTGAAAAACTATCTCTTTAGCCGAATGGTCACTTAGAGAACTTCAATAATCAGCACACCATTTTTAATGTAGTTCATGCATGTATCATTAGGTGCATTGAATCCAACATGCATGCATCTTGCACACCACATTCGGCCAACCTTTCCCATGCATCTTCCACATTCGGCTGAACCTAAATAAAACAAATGAACCTCATTAATTTAACTCAATTCAGCTGAACATAATATGAACATACTAATTAACATTAAGCCGAATTAAATATGTACTAAACAAGACACATTAATTCGGCTGAACATAGTTAATTTATGTAATATATTCAAACAAATTAAATGACATCTAGACACCTTTAATTCAACCAAATCAACATATTAAACACTTGTAATAAATTAAGACATATTTAAAAGCTGTAATGAAACTTATTTAAATGCTTATTTAAATGGTCTAAAATTCCAGCAGCAAATTAATTAGCTAGAACGAAATTCAGCTTCAAAGAAGTTGAATATGTTCAGCTCGTTTTTAAACTCCTTGCTATCATTTTCCTCAACCCGTTCCACCATTGCTAAAATAGCATCTTTGAATCATTTAGCTCTAGCTCGCGTTATTGGACCAATGGGCAGCTTAATGGCTTCTTGTTCGTTCTCCATTTGGTTCGTAGGCAAGCTCACATCAGAAGGGATGAAACGTCATCGCATTACAGCCTTCATCTCGGACCATGTTTGGATAGGACGCTCGCCATTTCGCCTTTGGCTAGTTGTAAGTTGGTCCCACCACACCATTGCGTAGTCTGAAAATTCGATAGCAGCCAACTTAACTTTCTTGGCCTCAGAATAGTTATGGCATTCAAATATAAGCTCGATCTTTTTCTCCCACTCGAGATAAGCTTCGGGATCCGATCGGCCTTGGAATGAAGGGATTGACAACTTAATGCTTTTCAAGTCATCATCGAACATCCCTCGATTTCGTTGGCCTCGGTTGCGTTGGCCTCTTCGTTGAACATTCGCATTGGACCCTTGATCACTTTCGTGTTCAATCGACTCGAAAGATTCATCATCTAAATCAGATTGCCGTCCTCGATTTCTCGGAGGGCTTAAGGGAGTTCTCCTTCGTTGGGCTCTTCCTTCCACACGATCAAGTCTATCTTGAATCGGTTCTAACCTTTGATCGAACAATTGTTCCACCTCGCGTAGCAATGCTTGCAAATTCAAGTCCGGCACATTTCGAACAGGTTGCCTTTCTGCCATGTTTATTGTAGGGCTTCTTGATATATGAAATTATAACCTCACAACAAAAACTCACAAGTGATACGACCATGCCCCGGGCACACTTTTGGATCAGCTCCCTAAGCATTGTTTGCAAATCCATGCGAGCTGAATTAGTTCAATTTCATTTCGTTAAGCTCCGTTTAGCTCGTTTCCAGCTCACTCGAGCTCAAGTCAACTCACTCAAGCTCAATTCAGCTCAATCTTAACCCAATGAGCTTATTTTTAGCTTTCTTTAGCTTGCATTTATTTTGCTGAAATAAACCATTTAATTTGTCATTAGTTAAATTAGTTGTTTATCTTAAGTTAGTTAATTTGTTAAAATCTGGACAAATAATTAATTAAGTGTTTTAATTATATCTAAATTAAATACTTAATTAATTATGATGTTTTAAATATGTCTAAAATTGTTAATATGTATGGCCAAATTTAATGTGCAAATTATTGAGTTCATATGCTGCTAATTTAATGTGTTTGAAATGCATTTAACTTGCTGATTTAATTTGCTGCAGGTTCATGAACGGATTGGTGCAATGTATGGGAGTGTGCATGCACAATTGAGGTTCAATGGATGGCATTTAAAGGAGCACATGCATTTGGGACGTTCATGCAAGAGGGAGTTGCTGAAAGTTCATGTATTTGAAGATTCATGGATCATATTTATGGGGGAAAATACATGGGACGTTTCATGCATGATTCATGCATTTTCAAGATGACCATTCAAGTATTTTAGGCACATTAATGCCTCATTCAGCCAAGGGAGATGTAGGATCATTAAAGAGCTGCACATTCATGGAATTATGGAGATTCTTCAAGGCTAAGGATGCATGAATGCATCAAGTGAAGCATCATGATGGTTCGGCCAATTCATGTACCATCTTCAAGCATGAACTGGATTTTAATGCTATTTGTGTGAACATGTTAAATACCTGTGTGAACAGAATTTAAGTTAGTGTGAACAACATAGATGCCGAATATCAATAGGCATTTTAGGCTTATAAATAGCGTACTTGTTTATTGTAAAAGGTTACAGAATTTGATCAATTAAACTTAATGGAACTTTTGTTCTTGTGAGGTTACCTCCTCTCTTCTTTCGTTCGAGTCTCGTTCTGACTTATCTAGCTCGCTAGTGGCGTCAACCCGACTTCTTGAACTTATCACCATCCTGGTGTGGCGTTCATCCACCTTTTTATACCTTTGGTTCCTACCTCTCTATAGGTAACGGGTCAAGTCCATCTTCGACAATCCATTAAACCCACTTTAAGCAATATAAGTCCCGGGGCAATACTTCATATAGTATTGAATTGTTCTTCGCTTGAGTTCTATTTCTCCATTCCATTTTAACTATTAAATTATAAACAATATTTCTTTATTTCACCGAGCCTATCAAACATCTATCCAAACCATCTTTTGAACCCATTTTCTCAACTTCCGCTATAAAAAATCATCTAACTCCATCTATCTACAAAATCGAACAAACTTCTCGTCGACGATCGGGCAATCAAGTGAATCGACTCAATCAACCGAGCCAGATCACATCATTTGGTATCAGAGCTACTAAAACGAGGAGTACCGATGTTCGTATCAGGCCGCAAGTAAGTTCGAAACGTGAAAAAAAAATCAAAAAAAAAATTGAGTTGTAATTTAATTTTTTTCCCTTGTATTTAGCTTACTATTGTATTGGAGTAACAAAAAAATCAAAAAAAATTCGAAAAAAAAAATTGATTGAAAAAAAAAATTCAAAAAAAAAGTGAAAAAAATCGAGCAAAAAAAGAAAGAAAAAAAGTGAGCAAAAAAAAATCAAGTTAAAAAAAAGTGAAAAGTCTTGCGAGTTTTTATTTTCTTCTCTTATTTACTCCGATCATCATGTTTCCCTTCCTACCATTATTTACCCATCCCAACGCCACACTTTAAACAAAATTTGTTCTTTGTTTAGCCTACCCTACACCTGACGTTATTTCCTTTGTAAACCAATTCGACCGACCCTCAAGTAGCAAATTAAGTCTACCGAGACAAATCACGAAATTGTGAGAAGAGGTTGAGTGGAAAAAGGCACGAGTGAAATTACATCAAAGAAAAAGCCAAAAATTGAATGTAAACACGAGTGCGAGTGAAAATCATTATTTCCTTTTCGAGCGAATTTGTGAGGTTTGTGGTAAGGTATTTATTTTCTTTATTATTTTTTTCTGACATCTTCTTGTCATTACTTAATCATGTCTCGAGAAACATTTCCCGAATCAGAATTCCAATATTTGATGCAAGAGATGCGTAGAATGGTGAAATCAAAATTTGATAAATTGCATGATCGATTGGATCGAGTGGAGGAAAGAGCCCGATGGAAGCCAAACTCACCGGGTGAAGAGACGGAGACAAGATCATCACGAAGGCACACATCCATTGATTTTTTGGGAAGAGATTCATACCATGATTCCTATTCAACGAGGAACTCAAGACGAAGCAAAGCAAGTTTTGAGTTTGAAGCTTTCCGAGGTGACGAACGAGAAATCACAAGTAGTCCTTCGTATGCACCGAGGTATTCGTCCGCCAAGAATCAATCTCGAAGAGGTGATCATTTTTTGTATGAAAGTCGTTCCAATTATACCCAACGAGAGTCATTTCGTGCTGATTCATTTGTAACATCTCCATCCTATAATGAAAGAGCGAGGCAAAAAGAAAAAGAAATAAGAAGAAAGGAAAGACAAGAAATGTTGATGAGAGAAAATGAGCATATATGGAATGAAATCGAGAGACGAAAAAAAGAAATGAAAGAAAAGGAACAAGAAATTGAAAAAGAGAGTGAGATTGGAGAAAGAAACGAGAGTGTAAAAGAAATGAGTGTCATGGAAAAAGAAATTGAGATTGAAAAAGGATGTGAAAAAGAGAAAGAAATCGAAAAAGAAATTGAGATTGAACAAAAGTGTGAGGAAAAAGAGAAAATTGAAAAAGAAAAAAAGACAATGAGTTAGAAAAACAAACGAGAGAAAAGGAGGCAAAAGAGCAAGAAAAAGTGAGGAATCTGTTTACTAAACCACATGAGAATTTGTCTTGTTTTGTTTCCTCTTTTCAAGTCTCCGGAAGGCCAAGTGACGATAATTTTCAACTCCAATACCTCTCGAAGGAGAGAAGGTTCATTTTGGCTGAAAAAGGTAATGTTCTCAACGATCCTAGTTCGCCTATGCCAAAAGGTAAGCAAGGTATGAATGTTGAAAATTTTAAAGCACTTCTGCCTTACTCGATTGTTGATGGACACACTGTTGATGATTTGGTCTTTAGAAAGAATCTGAACTTTGACGTGGCTATTTGTCATTCTTTGATTGATGATGATCCATTTGTTTTGTCTAATGATAAGAAGATTCTTGCTTTTGAAAAATATCATTTTGATGGTATTGGTTGTTTATCTTTAACTTGCAATGGAATGCATGTTTTGGATGCGCAAGATGAAAGTCCATATAAAATGTTCATTCTCACTGATCATGTTGAAAAGGAATGGAAATGTATTGATGAATACGCCATTGGCAAGAATTTTGATGAAGAGCGAATAAATCAGCACCAACAAAATCTGGAATTGTGTGATCAAAAGTTGACATATCATCTGCTTGGTTGTGTTGATCATGTGGATTATCTAATTTTTGGTGTGAAATTTCCATGTTTTTGTAAATCTTTTCGAATGAAATTTAAAGGGTTTGCTTGTTTGAATTTGAGTATGTTAACACCCTCGTTGTTTAATTTGTGTAAATTGTTGGAGATAAAAGGACTCTTTTTGCCATTTGGATCGAGTAGTCAAAATCATGTCTTTAATCCTGGAGTTTGCTATTATGAATCATCCATGAAAGAAAGCAAGCATCGTAAAATTTGTTTGAATGAATGTGTAAACAATCTTTGTTTGTATGATACTTTGTCTTTAAGTTTGAAAATGAGCCATGTGAATCTTGTTCGTTTGTTAAGTCAAAATCAAAATTTTGTTTTCGGAGGATGTTCTCAACTGTGGACTAAAAGATCCGAACATGTTTTGAATGATAATGATTTTGAGTTGCTTAGTGCTCTTTCTATGAAGTTGGTCATGAAATTGCCAAATCAAATTGAAATGGCAAGAGAAAATTTTGTCTTTGACCCCGGTGAACACCATTCTATATCATTGCCTAAGGTAATCGAACCATGGAAAGTTGACTTCCAAAACCATAGCTATCAAATGCCTTGTGATTTATGTTAGTTTCCATCGAAGAAAAAGGTAAGAACGATTTCTATTTTCGACCCCGGTATTGGATTATTTGTTCAAACTGTGAATCAAATCTCAAAAAGTTCCTTTGTGTTTAATCTTCATCGTGTCACTAATTCGTTTTATTCTTTTAAAGGTGACAATGTGAAGTGGTACCCTCCTAAAGAGGGAGGGCATGCGAATGAGCTTCTTTTGATCCGAGTTAATTGTGGCTTTCAGAATCTTCAACGATTTTTCGCGAGTAAATGGCCCGATTTGGGGACAAATCGCTTTAAAGAGGGAGGGGATGATACGACCATGCCCCGGGCACACTTTTGGATCAGCTCCCTAAGCATTGTTTGCAAATCCATGCGAGCTGAATTAGTTCAATTTCATTTCGTTAAGCTCCGTTTAGCTCGTTTCCAGCTCACTCGAGCTCAAGTCAACTCACTCAAGCTCAATTCAGCTCAATCTTAACCCAATGAGCTTATTTTTAGCTTTCTTTAGCTTGCATTTATTTTGCTGAAATAAACCATTTAATTTGTCATTAGTTAAATTAGTTGTTTATCTTAAGTTAGTTAATTTGTTAAAATCTGGACAAATAATTAATTAAGTGTTTTAATTATATCTAAATTAAATACTTAATTAATTATGATGTTTTAAATATGTCTAAAATTGTTAATATGTATGGCCAAATTTAATGTGCAAATTATTGAGTTCATATGCTGCTAATTTAATGTGTTTGAAATGCATTTAACTTGCTGATTTAATTTGCTGCAGGTTCATGAACGGATTGGTGCAATGTATGGGAGTGTGCATGCACAATTGAGGTTCAATGGATGGCATTTAAAGGAGCACATGCATTTGGGACGTTCATGCAAGAGGGAGTTGCTGAAAGTTCATGTATTTGAAGATTCATGGATCATATTTATGGGGGAAAATACATGGGACGTTTCATGCATGATTCATGCATTTTCAAGATGACCATTCAAGTATTTTAGGCACATTAATGCCTCATTCAGCCAAGGGAGATGTAGGATCATTAAAGAGCTGCACATTCATGGAATTATGGAGATTCTTCAAGGCTAAGGATGCATGAATGCATCAAGTGAAGCATCATGATGGTTCGGCCAATTCATGTACCATCTTCAAGCATGAACTGGATTTTAATGCTATGTGAACATGTTAAATACCTGTGTGAACAGAATTTAAGTTAGTGTGAACAACATAGATGCCGAATATCAATAGGCATTTTAGGCTTATAAATAGCTTACTTGTTTATTGTAAAAGGTTACAGAATTTGATCAATTAAACTTAATGGAACTTTTGTTCTTGTGAGGTTACCTCCTCTCTTCTTTCGTTCGAGTCTCGTTCTGACTTATCTAGCTCGCTAGTGGCGTCAACCCGACTTCTTGAACTTATCACCATCCTGGTGTGGCATTCATCCACCTTTTTATACCTTTGGTTCCTACCTCTCTATAGGTAACGGGTCAAGGTCCATCTTCGACAATCCATTAAACCCACTTTAAGCAATATAAGTCCCGGGGCAATACTTCATATAGTATTGAATCGTTCTTCGCTTAAGTTCTATTTTTCCATTCCATTTTAACTATTAAATTATAAACAATATTTCTTTATTTCACCGAGCCTATCAAACATCTATCCAAACCATCTTTTGAACCCATTTTCTCAACTTCCGCTATAAAAAATCATCTAACTCCATCTATCTACAAAATCGAACAAACTTCTCGTCGACGATCGAGCAATCAAGTGAATCGACTCAATCAACCGAGCCAGATCACATCAACAAGTCACTCAAAAAGAAAATAATTCGGCACTCCACTCGTGTTTACACTCTTTAATGGCTTTTTCTTCTCTCTAATGCTCTCTCAACACTCGTGCCTTTTTCCACTCAATTTCCTCTCGTGATTTCGTAAGCGACTCGTCGTGACCTTATCGTAGTTCAATGGGTCGGCTTCAAATGGCTTTACAAGGGATTGATGTTAGGTTACAGGTAGGCTAAAAGAAACAAGAAAGGCTTTAGGCTACACTGGCTTAGAAGATGAATAGAAGAGAATGCCAAACTTACAAACTCGAAACACTTTTTTTTATATCGAATTTTTTTTTAATTGCGTGAAATTTCACTACGGGGGATATAAAAGAGTGTAGAATGAGATTTTGGAAAAATTTCTATTGAAGTGTCTCCAGACTCTTTTTTTTTTACGGATCTTTCACGTTCTTTTTGTCCGCACCTAGACCGTATGCAATTTTTTTTTCAATTTTTTTTCAAATTTTTTTTTTCGAACTCCTTTTTTTTTACGTACCTATTTCAAATTGACTTCGAGTGCTTGTACTTCACGTTTTTACCAGCTCTGATACTAAATGATACGATCTCGGTTTAGTAGTTGAGGCCGAGTCGTTTAGTTCCTGATCGTAAACGAAGAAGTAGAATAGACGAGAAGGAGATAGAATATATTTGTGTTCAAAGAAGTAAGATAAGTTCATGCAAAGTTGGATGTGGATTTGGTTTAAGTCGAAAAGGTATGAATAGAATGGACGAGTTCGGTTTAGGATAATTAAGAAATGGTATTTGGTTTTGGTACGTTTTGGTATTTGGGAATTAGTTCGAAATAGTATGGAATTGGTACGAAATGGTATGGTATTTGGTACGAATTGGTAATGGTTCAAAAGAACCTTGACCCGATACTTAGGAAAGTATGAACTAAAGGTATCAAAGGTGAACGCCACACTCGGGTTTAAGGAGTGATAAGTTCAGAAAAGACTCGGAAAGACGCCACTAAAAAGCTTAGATAAGTCTTACGGGTCTCGAACAAAATTTGAGAGAAAATGCCTCACAAATTTGGCAGCAATTCGCTAATTAAAAAAGTCAAAAGTCCCTTTACAAATTGAATTTAACAACTATTTATAGACAAAGACTAGGCTAGCCGAATAGTCATATGAATGCTTAAGAATTAAGCAAATGAATTCCTTTAATGTGCTTAACTAAATTCGGCTGAATGGAGCTCCAATGGTCATCTTCTAGAAAGAGCAATGAACTTAGAAGCTTGGAAAGATGCATGGCAGCAGCTAGGTTCGGTTAATGGACTTAAACAAACTCAATTAATTGGCAACTTTTGTTGAAAAGTGATCAGCAATTAAAGGAGGTAATGAGCAGCCACCAAGGTGTGAAAACTCAGCTTTGAAGAGTCATGGCATGTGAACATATAGAACCAAACAGCCAAGATGAATCCAGCAATGTGAAAAGAATTAAAAGTCGGCTGAATGGTCAACTTGGGAGTAGGAAACAATAGCTTCTTTGGCCGAACGGTCACCTAGGATACTTCAAACAGCAGCCAAATTTAATTCCCCAAACATGCATGTGCCGTCCCCTTACATGTATCTTCTTTTAATTCATTCATGCACCAAGGACGTCCAAATGGGATGTACCTACAGCAAAATTTATTCAATAAATCAAATACATTTTTAAACACATTAATTTGGCAGCAAATGACACAAAAATTATGCACATTAAATTCGGCCACCTTAGGACATAATTAAAACATGTAATAAAATTGACACATTAAAACATGCATAAAAAACATATTAATGAGCTGTAGAAATTAAGACAAATTAATAACATATAATTATAACTCAATTATCATGCATAATTAAATTTGTCCAGATTTTAAACCAAATAAATAATGAATATTAATTGAGCTGTAATAAACTAATTAAATGACTCAAATAATTATTTCAGCTACTATAATAAGGTCTTAATG
This sequence comes from Gossypium hirsutum, assembly GCF_007990345.1. Classification (NCBI taxonomy): domain Eukaryota; kingdom Viridiplantae; phylum Streptophyta; class Magnoliopsida; order Malvales; family Malvaceae; genus Gossypium; species Gossypium hirsutum. Next base: position 71,504,775 of record NC_053425.1, read on the forward strand.
AAATTGAGCTAGTTCGAGCTCATTGAGCTTGAAAGGAGCTGGAAACGAGCTAAATGAAGCTCCACAAAATAAGATTGAGCTACGTCCAGCTTGCAAACACGACGAGCCTCTGATACGGCCACGCCTTGGGCACACTTTTGGACCAGCTCCCTAAGCATTGTTTGCAAATCCATGCAAGCTGAATTAGTTCAATTCCTTCTCATTGAGCTCTGTTTAGCTTGTTTCCAGCTCACTCGAGCTCAAGTCAACTCATTCAAGCTCAATTCAGCTCAATCTTAACCTAATGAGCTTATTTTTAGCTTTCTTTAGCTTGCATTTATTTTCTTGAAATAAATCATTTAATTTGTCTTTAGTTGAATTAGTTGTTTATTTTAAGTTAATTAATTTGTTAAATCTGGACAAATAATTAATTAAGTGTTTTAATTATATCTAAATTAAATACTTAATTAATTATGATGTTTTAAATATGTATGAAATTGTTAATATGTATGGCCAAATTTAATGTGCAAATTATTGAGTTCATATGCTGCTAATTTAATGTGTTTGAAATGCATTTAACTTGCTGATTTAATTTGCTGCAGGTTCATGAACGGATTGGTGCAATGTATGGGAGTGTGCATGCACAATTGAGGTTCAATGGATGGCATTTAAAGGAGCACATGCATTTGGGACGTTCATGCAAGAGGGAGTTGCTAAAAGTTCATGTATTTGAAGATTCATGGATCATATTTATGGGGGAAAATTACATGGGACGTTTCATGCATGATTCATGCATTTTCAAGATGACCATTCAAGTATTTTAGGCACATTAATGCCTCATTCAGCCAAGGGAGATGTAGGATCATTAAAGAGCTGCACATTCATGGAATTATGGAGATTCTTCAAGGCTAAGGATGCATGAATGCATCAAGTGAAGCATCATGATGGTTCGGCCAATTCATGTACCATCTTCAAGCATGAACTGAATTTTAATGCTATTTGTGTGAACATGTTAAATACTTGTGTGAACAGAATTTAAGTTAGTGTGAACAACATAGATGCCGAATATTAATAGGCATTTTAGGCTTATAAATAGCTTACTTGTTTATTGTAAAAGGTTACAGAATTTGATTATTGAAAACTTGATTGTGAGGTTTCCTCCTATCCTATTTCGTACGAGTCTCGTTCTGACTTATCTAGCTCGCTAGTGGCGTCAACCCGACTTCTTGAACTTATCACCATCCTGGTGTGGCGTTCATCCACCTTTTTATACCTTTGGTTCCTACCTCTCTATAGGTAACGGGTCAAGGTCCATCTTCGACAATCCATTTAATCCACCTTGAGCAATATAAGTCCCGGGGCAATACTTCATATAGTATTGAATCGTTCTTCGCTTGAGTTCTATTTTTCCATTCCATTTTCACTATTAAATTATAAACAATATTTCTTTATTTCACCGAGCCTATCAAACATCTATCCAAACCATCTTTTGAACCCATTTTCTCAACTTCCGCTATAAAAAATCATCTAACTCCATCTATCTACAAATTCGAACAAACTTCTCGTCGACGATCGGGCATCTTAAGTGAACCCGACTCCATCAACCGAGCCGGATCACATCAGCCTCGCTTGTAGGCTGAAACAATAGCCGTTCCCGGGGCGGGTCGTATCAGTGCCTCCTCCGGTGTCTAAATAGGCTTTAGAATGACTAAGAGCCCTCAAAAGTGGCCTTTTCCGAATAGGGTTATGCTTGGGCTTGGTAGAGACACGCCCGTATGACACGCCTGTGTGCGATTACTCCAGCTCGTGGTCAAGGCTGTTGAATAGGCAGGAGCGTGTAGTCTGCCCGTGTAAGTCGTGCTTCGATCTTTCCAAATGGACACGGCCATGTGACACGCTCGTGTGAGGAAGTCCAGGCCGTGTTGATTTCCCATGTGGGTCCATTTTCTCCGTTTTCGGCCCGTTTCTCGCTCTTTGTACTCTCCTATACTCACCTAAGTATAAAACATAAAATTAAAGGATTAGGAGCATCGAATTCACCAAATCTAAGGAGAAACCATCCATAAATATGCTAAGCATGGGATAAAAATATGTATAAATTACGGTTTATCAAGATATGTACAAGAGATTATTTTAGTTTCATAAGTATGAATGTGCATTAACACATTTGCTTATTAAAATTATTTAATCGGTTGAATTGACGTAGAGATATCGTCAAGAGCTAATTGGATTTTGGTAGGTAAGTATCTTCATAAGTTCACAAATTACCGAGTTACTATGAATTTATTCGTAATAACATGAACATGAGTTTAATAATTTTAAGTTAAGAAATGTAATTAATCTAACACAATTATGTCATCTTGATGAAAATCATCTTTTGAAATCATGCATTGGAACTTTTCTTTCCTTTTTATTTATTTACTTTGTTAAAATCCTAGTTCTTAATCACTTCTTCAAATCAAAATATTTTTCTTCACAAAAGTGTTTTTAAAATTGCATTCATAAATAATTCTTTTCCCATTCCCTGTGGGTATGATAACTCGACATTTACTTGGCACTTTATTACTTGTTGCCATTGTGTATAGTTGCACATTTCTGTCGTTCCAAGTTTTTGGCGCCGGTGCCGGCATGTGTTTTAAAAATTCATTATTTGTGAATTTGTTAATTTTTCATTTTGGTTTATTTTCCTGTTCAATTTTAACTTAATTAATTTTTATGTGTTTATTTCATGTGTTTATGAGTATTGACTGAATTATCGATTTACTTCCTGTAGACCTTGATATTGAAAGAACTTTTCGACAGCGAATAAGACAAGCAAGTTAGAGATGGACCGAAAAGATGAACTTTGAAAATCCAAATCAAGGAAATGGAGCAAGCCTTTCTCAAAATCCTATCTTTATTGCTGATGATAAGGATAGAGCTCTAAGACAGTATGTTGTGCCAATGTTTCATGATCTTAATTTGGGTATTAGGAGACCCAAAATCAAGGCACAACAGTTCGAACTAAAGCTAGTCATGTTCCAGATGCTTCAGACAATGGGCCAATTTAGTGGAATTCCTACCGAAGATCCTCACCTGCATTTAAGATTGTTCATTGAGGTGAGCGATTCTTTCAAGTTAGCTAAAGTACCCAAAGATGCACTACGATTGAAGTTGTTCCTATATTTGCTAAGGGACAGAGCTCGAGCCTGGTTGAACTCATTGCCACCAAATTCAATTTCTACATGGCAAGAGTTAGCAGAAAGATTCCTCATAAAGTATTTCCCATTTAGCAAGAATGCTAAGCTGAGGAACGAGATCACTGCTTTCTAACAAATGGATGATGAGTCCTTGTATGAGGCATGGGAAAGGTACAAAGAATTATTATGGAAGTGCCCTCATCATGAAATCCCTTATTGCATCCAATTTGAGATGTTCTATAATAGTTTAAATGCTCTATAATAGTTTAAATGCTCACACAAGGATGGTAGTGGATGCTTCTGCTAATGGTACTCTCCTTTATAAGTCTTACAATGACGCTTATGAAATCATCGAGAGGATTGCCAGCAATAATTATCAATGACGAACCAATCGATCAATGTCAGGAAAACGAGTTGCTGGAATACATGAAGTAGATGTTCTAATCTCACTCGCATCTCAATGCTTAAAATTTTTACCATTAATGGGTTTAATAGTTTTGCAACACGGCCACTAAATTAATTTAAAAATGTAGCATGTGTCTATTGTGGGGAAGGACACCTGTTAGAAGAATGTCCATCGAACCTAGAATTCGTGTATTACATGGGTAACCAGAACCAAAACCAAGGAAGGCAAGGACTACAATCCAATTCCTATAACCCATCATGGCGAAACCACCCTAATTTATCCTAGAGTAACTAAGGGGCTAGACCCAGTAACACATACGCCCAACATAGACTGACCCAGCCACCTATTTTTACCCATTCAGAAACAACCTCAAGGTGAACCATCCAATGGCTTAGAAAACTTGTTGAAGGCATACATAGCCAAGAATGATGCCTTAATCCAAAGCCAAGAAGCTACGTTGCAAAACTTGGAAAACCAAATGAACCAGCTTGCAACTGAACTTAGAAATCGACCACAAGGTGCTTTACCTCGTGATACGGGGAATCCAAGGAATCAAAGAAAGAAGCATTGTAAAGCGTTGACATTGAGGAGTGGAAAGATATTAGAGTCCAACACAGTCGAAGTTGAAGAGGAGCCAGCTGATGCTCAAGACTCGAAGGAAGTTTAATCGAGTGTTGAAATTTCAGTTTCACCAGAACCAAAATCTGCAAAACCCGATAAGGTAATTTTTGAACCAATCAATTCTGATAAACTAACAACTTCGTTAGATGTAGAATTGCCATAAAAGACGAATCAACCAATTCCAGTAAAGAACCTCCACCACTCTATCCTCAAAGACTTCAGAAGCAGAAGTAGGAAGTTCAACTCAATAAGTTCCTAAATGTACTCAAGCAACTTCATATCAACATCCCGCTGGTTGAAACACTTGAACAAATGCCGAATACGTCAAATTCATGAAGGATATCTTGTTAAAATAATGAATGCTAGGAGAATTTGAGACAATAGCCCTGACAAAAGAATGCAGTGCATATCTTGAAGACAAACTTGTAACGCCCCGAATTTGGGCATAGAAGTATTGGGCCTTGAGTATGGGTCCGTAAGGAGGTTGTATATAAGTATTTAATTGTGCAAGGGAATGACACAATTAAATGTCTACTCAAGTGGTTAAGGGTCCTGAGAGGAGTTGGAAAAGTCCTGGGTTCAAACCTGGGCTTTAGCAAAAATTTTGGTTTTAAGTGAATAAAACCTTGGGTGCTTAGATGAAGGCCTTTTAAATTATTGTGTTAAATAAATGTCATAAGGAAGCATGTAGTCTAGTGGTTGTGGCGTCATTAAGGTTGTAAGGGAGCCTAGGTTCAAGTCTTGGCTCTTGCAATTTATTTTGGTTTTTCTTTTAAAAGAACCTAGACTTTGGCCTATAGACCTTATAATTAATTAAAGCTAAAATGGTGACACAGAAAGAGCCTGGGGTGGAGTGGCAATGTGGCATGTTGTGTAACTGTGAGGTCTAAGGTTCAAGTGTTGGGATGCACAATGGAATATTTATTTTGCTATTTGAGCTGTGTAGGAGGTGGAGTTGGACTGGAACTCTGTGGTTGAAGTGGTCATATAAAAATAAGGAATTTTCCTAATAGTTGAAAGTAATCCCACATCAGGAAGCTAACATGAGAATTGACAAGAAACTGGCTTTAAATAGAGCGAACAAGATGAGTTGGTGATCATTGGTTTTAGGAGGGATAATTTCACACCTGCTTAACCAAGGTTGGTGATCTTGGACTTCGACGCGTTCTCATAAACAGGTGTGTATTCATGCCCTTCTTTGTTGGAAGTAGGCAAAAGCCAAAAAGTCAAAACTTCAGAATTTGGGGCCTCACAAGCGTGCGATCACTCGTAGGGTAAACTGAGCCCATGAAATGTGGACGTACGTCGAGGAAGGCCACTATGAGCGATCTCATGGGCCTGGGCCACAATGGGCTGTATGGGCCCAATTGGCCCTTGGGCTCGTGTGGGTAAACTTCAATATTAAGTGGGACGTAGATAGACTTGTCAAGTCGCGCACATGACTTAGGTAGTTCTGGGCCACGTTAGGCCTAGATGGGCTGTGTGGGCCCAATAGGCTCGTGGACCACACACGGATTAAATCTGCAATTTGTGATAATTATTGGACTGGGCTATGTAGGTCATATAACCATATCTAAATTTGGGCTAAAAGGGCCACACGAGGGTGTGGCCCACTTGGGCCGAGTAATGGGCCTTAGGCCCATTTGCACCATTATGTTTGTTTAGGCTACTTAAGTCACTCGAGGTGACGGTGGACCATCTGATGGGTCATAAATACCCCCGGTTTGCAAAATGACAGTAATGCCTCTGTAGGGCAAACTAACCATAATACCCTTGTATGGTAGAATGACGATTATGCTCTTATGTTTCGTTTGACTATATTGAGTATGATTTTTCATACACGTAATATTTATGACATGACATATTGCATGGGGTTGGGTTACTATGGACAGAGGTAGTGTACGACCTGTAGCCGTTCTGTACAAGGTTTTCATCCTTTTTGTGATACTTATGGCTTTTAGCCATTCTGTTAATTGGCAGCGTTGCTGCGATATTTATAGCATTGAGCCGTTCTCTTGACTTAGTGTTGCAACCAGTTCTAAGCTTGGTGTGTTGGCTGGGTGGGTCGATTTTATCTCCACATGGTGTGTTGGTTGGTACAGGTGGTGTATTGGTTGGACTGGGCTGGATATCTGTCTGCATATCTGCATCTAATATTGATTTTATATTGGGCTTAGGCCCACCTAATTCTGTTAATGGGCTAGGCTAAACTGTTACTAATATTGAGAATGGGCAATTGATTCTGATGAGGGCTAAGACCCAAGTGAAATAGTACTGGGCTTAGGCCCACATTTATTGTTCTGTTACTGTAATGGGCTCCAGCCCAGGCTGATTCTAAATCCTGCCTGTTTACTAACTGTTTTAATTTAGGAGAGGATTACACACTGAATTTTCATAAACTCACCCTGTTTATTAACTATGTAGGTAATCCCTAGCCTTAGGCGATTTGGAGCCGCAAGGGACTCGGAGGTGGCCACACGACCACTGATGATCTGCTGTAGACTTTTATTTGAATTTTATATTTTGAGGTTTTAATTCTGTAATAAGGCCCTTGAGGGATTAAATTTTTAATTGGGATTTTGATTTCCTTATTTAAAACTGCTAAGCGCGAATTTTCAAAAGTTAATAACTATTGCAGCGGAGATATATTCACCTCAAGAAGAAGAACAGAAAACCTTGATTTTAGTCAAATTTTTCATTCTTCTGTCAAAAATGACATATACTGCCTCCTTTCAATAACAGAGAGGCAGAATGGGTTTCGGACACAAGATCAAAAAAAGAAGTAGAAAAAGTGTCTTTAATATTAATAAAGGAAGGGCCGAGTCTTTTCTCAACTTGCAACCCATACAAGTAGAAATGTCAATGTTAGGTACAGACCCCAACATTCCAGTAGAAATAAAATATCTAAGTCTTGGGCTGGACACATGTCCTAATCTACGATGCCACAACAAAAAAAGGGGAGTAGAGAAAGCAACACCATTAAAAACAGACGTTTTATATTTCAATTTTTAGTAACTTCCGTAATTTGAAATAACATAAAGTATCAATGCCTGATAGTAAGTAAACATTTTGACAAGATGATTTTCTACCCTCGAGCAAAAGGTTTTAATCATAGAAATGAACTTTTAACGACAACTCAATTTTGAATGACACTTTGATGTGACACGCCAGATTTGGCCATAACGTCTAGGTCAAGTTTAGGGTGTTGCAAAACTACTCCCAAAGCTAAAGGATCCTAGATGTTTTACCATACCTTGGAACATCGGAGCAACATATTGTGCTAAGGAACTATGTGATTTGGGTGCGAGTATCAACTTGATACCCATGTCAATATTTAGGAAGTTGGGAATAAATGAAGTTAGACCTACTACGGTTACACTTCAATTAGCATATCTGTAACACCCTAAACCTGGCCCAGACGTTATGGCCGGATCCGACGTGCCACATTGAAGTTTTTAAGAATACCCATGCCTCTTTCAACGTCCTTCTTAGTGTTTTAAAAGATAATCTTTGCTAAGTTAATAAAGTGAATAGAAGCCATGCACCAGGTAGGTATCCGAAACAAAGGAGGTGAGCCATGAAGGCTGCTTAAGTACCAAGCTCTTGATTGGATCCAATCCTAGACATGCCCACAACCATTGCCCCACTTTGGTGCGAGGTTAGGTTTTGAGAAAAACGAGTTGGAATTCATTTAAGTAGATATTTTGATAAACCGATTAATTGTATCGTTGCGTTATTTTGAAAATAATTATCATTTTGGAAACGCGCCCTAAGTCTAACCCATTTTGGATTGTTATCAGTAAAATATAGGGTATAAAATAAAATAATCCCAGAAAAATAATTAAAATGGCCTTATTACAACCCAAAGCCAAATAATAATATTAATTAATATAAAACTTATATAAAAAATAAACCGGTTACTTATTGCAATTAAAAGAAACAGAAACAGTAGTGTGGCCATCTCCGAGTCCCTCGCAGCTCCAAACCATCTAAGCTTAGGGATTACCTGCACAGTTAGAAACGGGGTGAGTTTACAAAAACTCAGTGTGTAATCCCCAACAACAAACAAACAGTGAATAACACAGTGTCAGTACAATCTGGGCCAAAGCCCTATTCAGTAACAGTACAGTCTGGGCCTTAGCCCTTAAACAGTAGTAATATGGGCCTAAGCCCTAATTCAGTCTCGACATATACTGGGCTTAAGCCTTTTCATAAATCATATCATTGGGCCAAAGCCTTTTCATAAATCATATCACTGGCTGAAGCCTTTACTGTAAGCGGTATGGCCCATAGGCCATTTCAATATCACATGTAATATCAATGAATGTATGCAAGCCCATTTGGGGAGACTACTCAACCCACCATCCGCTACTCTCCACCCGTACCAACCAACACACCATGTAGGGAATAACTCAACCCACCCAACCAAACTCTCCACTGGCAGCATAGCTGCTTTATCATATAACTGGAGCCCTAGCCTCTTTTAATAACTGGGGCAAAGCCCTTTTGATAAACTGGGGAAAGCCCTTTTCAGTAAACTGGGGCATAGCCCTTTTAGCACTTCCTCCATTTATAAAAACCAACCCATGCAACATGTTATGTATGCAAAATGTCATGCCCATATTTGAATCAAACAATCACAGCCAAGTCATTCATATCACCAACATATATTCACAATCAAATCCATCAACCACACAGTCCAAGTCAGACATTTGCCCACAAGGGCAAAACAGTCATTTTTCATATTAGAAGGGTAATTTTGTAATTTTACCAAATATTAGGGTTTTCCATGTTCATTAACAATTATCAATATTTTCGAGTGTTTAAACAATGATCTTTAACCCACTTTATCAAATTCGGGCTTTTGGGCCCAAAACCCTTAATGGGCCCTACGAATGCTGATTTAGCCCACTAAGCCTGCTTAATCCAAATTTTACAATAGTACTAACCGTGTTAACATGCAACTTTTCCAAATTCCATTTTCTATCAGTTTTACCCAAATGGGCCCAAAAGCCCATTGGGCTCGATTCTAGCCCATTGAGGCCCAACTTACCATCGTGCACAAAATTGCACTCTTACCTGCTCTATCGATCCAAACACCGATCATATCGTATCTATCACATCTTTAAGCAAAGGCAAAATCACAAGTTCCCGAAATGTCAAAATTTTAGCATTTCGGCTTTTCGGCGAATATTAATCTAAGCTACTGCGAGGGTTATTACACACCTATTATGGGTTGAAGTTGAAACGTTTCCAAAATCAATCACCTACGATAACCACCACCTATCACTCAAACTTAACTAATCCAATATCAATATATGTAAATCCTAAGCACATCAGTCATACGGAACATAAGGGCATATTCGTCATTTTACCATACAGGGTATTACGGTCACTTACCTACAGGGGCTTTACGGTCTTTTACCTATTAGGGGTATTTAATCATTTCATCCTACAAGGGTGTTTGTAATCTACAAACCAAGGGTATTTCAGTAATTTGTAAACCAATGGTATTTCTATAATTTTAAAAAGTCAAGGGTATTTCTATAATTTTATAAATCAGTGGTATTTTGGTAATTTTACAAATTGAAGGTATTTCGGTAATTTCACAAACCAGTGGTATTTGGTAGTTTTGTAAACCAAGGTATTTTAGTAATTTGTAAATCGAGGTAAAACGTAATTTATAAATCGAGGGTAAAATGTAATTCTGTAAATTGAGGGTAAAATGGTAATTCTATAAATCGAGGGTAAAAGATAATTCTGTAAATCGAGGGTAAAACGGTAATTCTGTAAATTGAGGGTACTTTGGTAATTTTACAAATGAGGACATTTATAATTTGTAAACTAAAGTATTCTAAACAGGATAACAATACGAATGGCCTAAAGCTATTCTCGGCCCAAATCGGCCCACACGCTCGTGGCCCTTTAGCCCAATTAGCCACAATAGAGATCACCTAGCTAGTCCAATATTACTACCAATCAAACAAACTATCCCATTGGCCCGTAGGCCCATTAGGCCCACATGGCCTTTTCGGCCCATCGCGGCCCGAAGTAGCCATCCTACAGCTAGAGTAGTGAGAAATACACACCTGATAGGAGACTAGAGTTAATCCACGCTCTGAGCACTCTTAGCCGACGCCCAACCTAAACGAGCACGCCATATAGCGAAAGGGATCAGCCAAGAAATGTACCTTTACTCTCCTCATGGTTCTCTATATTTAAAGCCAGCTTCGCATCCACTCTTATGGTTCTCTCTATTCAACACCAACTCTTGCCGCCCCCTGTTAGCAAAATAAATCTCTGATTGCCATGAGTTTCGAACCCTGACCTCCTGCCAACTTATGACGCCACCTGCCACTTCACCACAGCTCTTTGTGTCATATTTATCCCAATTAATTATAAGTAAAGCAAAGTAGGTTCCTTAAAAAAAGAATAAATGCAAGACAAGCTTAACCCAGCTCCATACAACCTTAATTACGCCACTTCCACTAGACCACATTGCTCCTTGTGTCATTTATTTAACACAATAATTTAAAAGGCCCTCATCCATGCATCCAGGTTTTTTTTCACTTAATACCAAAATTTTTGCTAAAGCCCAAGTTTGAACCCAAGATTTCTTAAAACTTCTCAAAGCCATTAACCACTAAAGCAAACATTTAATTGTTTCATTTCATTGCACAATTAAATACCTATATACAACCTCCTTACGGACCCCCACTCAAGCCCAATACTTCTAGGCCCAAATTTGGGGTTTACAATATCGATCTTAGCACATCCAGAAGGAAAATGAGGACGTATTGGTACGTGTAGACAAATTATTTTTCCTAATGACTTTTATTCTAGACTTTGAAACAGATAAAGAAGTGTCAATCATCTTAGAAGGCCTTTCCTAGTAATTGGAAGGACTCTTATTGATTGCAGATGGGCGACTTACTATGTGTGTTCAGGATGATCATGTAACATTTAATGTTTTTAAGTCTTTGTGATTCCTGACACGATTGATGATTATTCTTCAGTTTCTGATTTAGAGGAATGAATCATAGAAAAAGGAAAACAACTATGTTGAGGACCCATTAGAACAAATTTTGACATCAGACCCTCCAAATCATGAAGAGGAGGATGAACACTTAGCTTTACAAAGGGGATTTAATCCGTAATCCCATTTTGAATCTTTGGAGTTAGAGAATAAGAATTATGCCCAACAAAAGCGTCAATCGAGGAGCCACCTAAATTAGAATTGAAGTTCTTCCTCACATTTAAAATATGTTATTTAGGTAACGCTTCTACTTTGCCTGTATTGTTTTAGTAGAATTAACCGTTGAGCAAGAAAGAAACCATCTTAGTATTGAAACATTCAAGAAGGCTATCGGATGGACCATAGCTGATATTGAGGCATTAGTCCATCTATATGCATGCGCAAATCATCTTGGAAGATGGCGAGAAAGGGACGATTGATGGACAATGAAGACTGAACCCAATCATGAAGGACATGGTAAGAAAGAAATCATGAAGTGGGTTAGATGCTGGTATAATTTACCCACTCCTTCAGATCGTGCATGAGTTCGATGTGGTAAAGTTCAGACTAGTTGCGTTGCCAAAAGAAAAACAGTGAAGGTCCACCTTACCGGTCTATTGGAAAAATCCGAGAACACTCATATGCAGTTGTATCATATCGATAGAACAGTTACGGTCCTTATGGATGATTTTTCAGTATTTAGAGATACATATGATGATGTCTAGCCAATCTAGCCAAGGTACTAAGGCGATGCGAAGAAACAAACCTTTTACTAAACTAGGAAAAGTTCCTATTTCATGGTATGAAAAGGTATTGTTCTAGGGCATTGGATAACAAGATATAGAGTTGAGGTAAATAAAGCAAAGGTAGACGTTATTGAAACTCCCACCTCAAACATCTATAGAGAGTGTTAGGAGCTTTTTGGGCCAGGACAATTGTAACATCCTAAATTAGGGTCAAGTCGGAACAGTGGATTGTAACACCCCTAATCCGTATCCGTTATCGGACTAGGGTTAAATGCATTACCAAACAAAACGAAACATTTAACATACATTTTATAATCATCAGAGCATCAAAGATCAAATATCAATATGGAGTCCCTTATATAGGTCATCGAGACCTAAAACATGCATTAGAAAGGATTCGGACTAAACCAAACTCATACAAAATTTTT